>NC_053124.1:16901907-17169407 GCF_010015445.1 Perca fluviatilis | reverse complement strand
GCTACATGATACTCAAACCCCGCCTCACACCCGGCTCCCGCCTCACTCTGACGCTTGCAACCAATGCGAAGACAAAGTCCTTCTATGCCATTGGACGCTGCAGACACCAATCCGCTCTGACACATCCCCTGTTCTTCCCCTTTTCTCCGCCCAACCTCTTTTTACCGACAACCAACTTCCGGCTCTAAGTTACCTTGAGCTGCAGGATAGGGGTCAGGGAAAAGAAAAGAGGAAGAGAGAGTAGGGAGGAGAATAGGTAAAAAAAGACCAAATAAAGTTGTGGAAAGCTCTTCTGGGATTGTGTGAGGGTGTGCTAGTGGTTGCTTGCCTCGGCATTGTTTGTCCTCGGGTGGTCTCTGCCTCTCCTGCTGCTGGACGGATGAGAAAGGTTTCACGGACTGTTCTGACAACTGCTCTCTGCTTATTTACAATGTCAAACTAAATGTCTCCCTCCGCCCCGCCTCCTCTCTGCTGCTACAGGCTGACAACACAGTGATGCAGGCAGCCACGCTGGCCCTCACTGGCTAAAACAAGTGGCAGAACGGATGCTGCATGTTGCATCCACATGATTTAAAGTACAAAAGCATACTAGGCAGACTCGCTGTCTCATACGTGTGCACAGGTACACATGCACATGCACACACACAAACACACATTTTGTCCTTGCTTTCTCATTCATCCTTGCTCACAGTCACACACCGCAAACCTCTAGCCTCTAACCAGCCTACTTGTTATGATTCATTTTACCGTTAATATTATGCTTCTCCTTGCATGGCGACTGATTATTTGCTTAGAATATGAATTAGTTGTGTTAGACTTTATTCAACAAATTATCATGACTCATGGGAACAATTAGTTTTGCAACTTACTGCAACCACAACATTATTCCAATGAAACCCTTATATCGGTGTCAATCAAATTTACAGTAAAAAATACCGCAAAACAGATCATTGTAGAGCTTTTATACAACATGAAGAAGAATCAGCTGGCAGGTAAACAGCCACAGAAATAGGAAAAAGAATACATCTGATTCTCGTCCTATTTGTGGATAAACAAGAGTTAAGAGATATGGGTCAAAGTCTGTAAACAAAGACATTGTTGTCTTGACCCCAAAAAAAACTACGCTCACAGCAACTTCCACAATAAAAACGTCATCAAAAAAACCACGTCAGCAATGTCATACAATGCCCTTCTTGTTAACTCACCACCACTGGTTTAATGTGCATACTTTATACACAGTAACCTTTACTTTAGAGCACCAAAGCATGACACTGCTGCTTGCGCACAACTCAGTGTGTTGCACTATTGGCTGCAACAGTAATTCCATATCTAATATGCAAACTCATGAAGAAACGTAAAAGTTTAGACAATAAAGTGTCGAGAGGTGACAGAAATTGAAGGTGTGATGGTAATGAGTTTTGGCCACGTAGCCTTTAACTGATAACTTGTGCAAAGGAAGGTGGTATGACCTAAAGCTTTATGCTGCATATTACTGCAAATCCTGACTGTATTAAGGAACACAAAAAGCTTAAGAGAGAGAGAGAGAAAGAGAGCAAACCTGCCCCATCAATGAAAAATCTAGAGGGGGAGGGGAACCGGAAGGATGGAGAAGGACAGAGAGGAGAGTTGTTACAGGATGGGAGGGGTAGAACAAGTGGAGAGAGGGTGAGAGAACAAGATAGAGACTCAAGAGAAACAACGCTAATGTTCCTTTTTCTATTTTTGAGGAGCATGGGGACTAGAGCAGGTACTACAGCCATCTAGTTAATGATTAGAGTGGAGTTGTACAAAGATTAATCTCTCGGGCAGTTCTCTCTGTAGATGTATTCTGACTACCAAAAATGCTTCAGCAATGACACTTGGCAAGGTCACTGTACAAATGAGACCTTCCCATGACCTGTGCTGCCTGCAGGGCCTAGCAGGGACATGTTTGCTCTCACTGGCCCTGTTTAGAGATAAACATACACCAACCAGACTGTGGGTTTGATAAACACACAGCACCCTCAGGGCAGTCAGGCCGAGCCATGAATTTACCCACAAACATGCAAAACACATGCACACCTGCATAAATAAATGGTTAGTTGACTGACTTGCACACAGGTTACTCAGATTACATTCCCAGAGGCATGACCAACGCTCATTCAGTCATGTTAAATATAACTGCTACATTAAACGTGAACAGTGAAGTATGAACACAACATACATTTTATTGTGATTAATTTTAGATTAATCAAGTAAGCTAAGGTTGCAAGAATGTAAAGAAGAATGCTATTTCTCTCAACTGCTAACACTGAATAGAAAACGCTGAAGTACGTTTGAAATTCTTAAATTCACTGGGATATACAGCAGAGAAATGCTATTGTTTTTAGATTAAAGCATATTAATACTTAACATTAACTAAACACAAGTGCAGCTATACGTTAGGTGAATGTGTTCTGTTAAGATATAGTGGCGTAATTTAAAGCTCTCTTTCATTATTTAAAGACCCGGTGTGTTATTTACACACTGACCTGAGTAAGGAAAGATAAAAAGACAATTCATATTTACATATAGATCTCACAATGCATTTACAGCAGAGTAAGGCAATTTTCTCTTTAACGAGTTAGCCTTAAACACGATGTTGCACTTTAACTAGGTCGCTACAGCATACATTATAAGCCCGTTAGCTAGACGAACAAAGCGGCTAGCAGGAGAGACCAAAGCCACATCCCAGGGTAGCAGACGGAAGTCAGTATTTAATTATCAGTGAGACCTTATAATATATCCATTCTAAGGTCGTGTAAATAAACTAAAACATTAGAATACATTGTAGTGCTAAACTGTGACATTTCTGCTAAACACAACGTTATGACATCAACCTCCAACACACACATTTAGCACTAGTAGCTAACGTTATGATATCGTTAGTCACTGTTGGCCCTGACTTGTTAATAACATTAGCTTGTTGGAGGTGCACACTTTTGACTGTTGTACAGCACAGGTGACCATCCGCAGTGTGTAATTTTAATCCCCACTAAACAACGAGTCATGACATCAAGTGAAAGTTTGCAACGCTTTCCAAAGCTAGGAAGAAGCAGTCTAACCAATAATGACAACGTTTGGATCTGTCCTTCAGACCAATCAAACCTCGGACTAGATTCCACCAATCAAGGTTTTTAGGGCTAAGTTAGTTCTGCAACTGACGCCATTCGGGGTCCGGTAGAAATAGCCAATCCGTCTGACAATTACTTAGACAAGAGCCAACATGGTGGTCACCAAACATCAGTTTCCTGACCGCCCGTGGTCCTTTCAGCGGGCCACCAATAAGCGCCTCAGAGAGCGGGGAGGGAAATGGCGCCTATGTTCATCTTCCAAAACAATCGTCTATTGGTTAAGAACAGCAAATGAAAAGAAGCGAAGAAATTGCTCCTACTTCCACCCAACACGGACTGCTTTCTTGTAAACGTTCTACACAGAAACAAATTTTAATTTCTTACTCACTTTGTTTTACGGGTTCGAAGTGAAGTCCGGCTCAGCGTATTATTTATTTTATTTAGCTAGCTTGCAAAGGGAAACAAGATGGCTGCTATTGGAACCGGAAAGAGTTGAATGTAGGAGCGTGATGACGTAACGGTTACGTTCCCCCAAAGCAACGGCGTCAGTCTGGGTCATTAAATTCGAAAAGGATATTGAAAACATAATATATTAAGTCACAAAGTAATATTAGTCACAGTGAAACATAAGTGAACCAGTAAAAAGTACAATGACAGCAAATTGTATGTGGCAGTTAACGTCAGCCAGTTGAATGATATATATACTTTGAGTCCATGAAAAGCGCTATATAAATTCAATTTTTTATTATTATTATTATTATATACACAATGTCAAATTGCACAGTGATACAGTAAAATATATAAATGCGGCTGCTAATTATAATAACAGGAAGAATATGACTGATTTAGTTTTAAAGTTTTTATTGAACTCCAACATTGGATTACATTATTCACAAATGTCTGCAGTTTTGTTAATTTAAATTAAGTTAAATTTAATTAAGTTTGCGGCACAATTTAAGACTAATATCGCAATAACAATATTGCTACTTGCTGCTGGTGATAACTGTAATACAAAGACATGACAGCTGCAGTAGACACATATTTTAATGTTAACATAGACACTCAGACTTTACATTTTTCAAGTGTCTAAAGCCAAATAACCTAAAAAAACAAATAAGGAAGAAAGAAATGTAATGTCTAATCATGTTTTTAAACCACAGTATCCCATTAAAAAGTATAGAAATCTGACAATTATTTCCTTGCCACAAGTTCCAGGAGGGTGGAGGTGATTTTCTCCAGGTTGTTGGAGTACCGAGGGCCCCTGTCCATCCTGGGTCCTCGTTCCATGTAGTGCGGAGGTGCGGAAGAGTGGGAGTCCAAAAACTCCTCGGCAGCAGGCGGGTAGTCACAAGGGTGCATGGGTTCTTGAAACCTTTCAGGATAACGTGCTGGCTCATTTGAGTGAGTAGTATCTCGTGGCTGAGACATCCCGGGCCACCCAAAAACCTCTGAAAGAAAAAACAACAGGAAAAGAACTTGAATGAAAGAAAGTGGGAAAAATACTTATTTTGACAGAAAATGGTACAAATATGAGACAACAAATTTCAAATAAGTTTTCAGATCTAGTTTTCAGATTTGATCACAATTCCTTCATACTTTTAAAGAAGAATATTTTGTCGAACCGGACTGGTATGCAGTGTATATATATATAAAAAAATAACATATATATACACACACACACACACACACACACACACACACACACACACACACACACACACACACACACACACACACACACACACACACACCTTCATAACGGCTTCTGTTTGACTGTCTGGGTTCCCCACGAACAGGATGGTGGTATTCTTGGCGCCACTCGTCAGTTACATTCTCACGCTGCTGCCAGCCTCTTCCTCTGTGATCTTCTTTAAAGTAGTGTTCTTCTGGTCTTCTAATGTCTGAATCTTCCCTTAGGGTAGTTTCATACTGGTGTCTTGGAGAAAGCCCTGGGTCTGGGTTCAAGCTGTTGTAGTCTTTGGAGATGGCTGCTCGACCATGGCTATTTTGCTACAGCAACAAAAACACATTTCTTTAATTGATTTCTCGTGCTTTAAAGAGAGTCAGAGAATTAAACTACATGTTCAGTTAAACTAAATGTCAACATGGCATCATGACTTTGTGTAAACATACACGCCACTTTCCTAAAGCCAAATGGTGTCTTATCTGTAAGCATTTTGAGCTATCCACGTGTATGTCTAAGCTGTATACAGCGGATGTAAACATACACAACAAGTGGCGTGTTATCACGAGAACGTGCCGTACTATAACAGCGTCACACACGTGTAAAAAAAAAAAACACGACGCTGACCAACGTGACACGCTTAGGAAAACAATTAATGGTTGGGTTTAGGAAAGAAACATTGGGGAAGGCTTAAAAAAAAGAAAACTGTTGAAAAAAGCCACAAGTGGGACACGATCGCCAGCTCTCCATCCACCACCCCAACTAACCTACCTCCGCGGACTTACGTCCTTTCATACTACTCGCTACTGTGAAAATTCACACGTAATGTAGGTCAATGGCGGCCGTACAGTGTTGATAAACACGCCAAAAAGCAATTATGAGTCTTGATAACACGCCAAAATGGCATACGAATTGGCGTGTCATACATACACAACTTTATTAGACTAGATTAGTCTGTAAATGTTCAGTTAGAAAGACTGATGCTGTGTAGTGACACATACCAGGGCGTTCTCCGATTTTTTGGTCTTGAATTCTTTTAGAAGGTTGCAGAGTTTGCTCTTCAGGAAGTTAGCCTCGTCTGCATTTTCAATTTCAACGTTTTTCTAGTAGGGGAATATACATTGTTAAGATGCCCCTTTCAAGGAATGGCTGCACAACAAACATCATTGCTACGTGTGTTGCAAATACAATTTCACAAACTTACCAGCATATCAAAGACATCCCTTGGCTCAGAGCCTCCTCTTTGGTAGCTTTCATTATGATGTGGGTTCTAAAAAATAACAACAGGTTTGACATCACTACAGCAGTTACACAACATAAGAGAGTACATTTTCTAGATTAGTATGTATCTAGAAGTATGACATATTGGCACGTTACTAGTTAATCACAACAAATAGCCTGATTTCACGACCACCTACCCATGATTCCATGTAGAAGTCAGGATGTTGTGTTCCATGCATTTCAGGTCCCAATGGTACACTAACCGGTCTAGGACGACTGCCAAACTTTGGATTTGGAGGTGCATACTCATCACTGAACCTTAAAGCAGAAATCCAAAAAATGTAAAACACAAAGCATTTAGTCAAATAATATAAAACATTTTTAAAGAGGTATCAGCTAGCCAGAATCATGGAGAGCATTCGATACAGATAAACGACAAGGTACATTATCACTCACATCTCTTTTGTCGTTTCAACCTCCTCTGCAGTGGCATCAGAGAAACGACTCTTTCTTTTTCTTTTACCGCGTCCCTCATTATTGGCGGACCCTTTCAGGAAACGCCTGAATGGCTCTGGGATGTCAGAGATGGCCCTGGTAGCTTCCTCTCGTCTCTGGGAGGTAGGGGGTCCTGTTCTGCTTGGCCCAGGGTTGGCAACTGCCTCCTCTCGAAGTGGTTCTCCCATTTCATGACAATAATCATTGATCACATTAAACAAATGGTCACGTGACCGGTCACTCTCCATAGGTGTAGGAAAGCTCCTCCTCTTGACCTCTGGTTCACTCGACCCCTGCCTGCCTGCTCTATTCATACTGTCATGTCGACCAGATACCTGGTCCAGAGACCACCGCTGTTCATCGCCTTCTGGGTACACCGGCTGCGAGGACTGGTACTCGGCAGAACGAACTCGCCCACACCTAACTTCCTCAGTGAAGAATTCCTTTAGTTGATCTCTTTCTGGGTAGGGCCTCCTGTAGGGAGGAGCTTCCTCTGGGTAAGACTCTCCATGCTGAGCCTGGCCATGGGACATCTCCTCCCTTGAATCATACCTAGGAACACCACCTTGTACGGCTCTTCTTTGTGGATCTTCCACATATTCCTCTTCATAGTCCGTACGATAATCAGGGTCCATATACTCTCGTCTGCCCATATCACTTTCCCTGTAATTGTCCCTCAACAGCTCCTCTTCCATGCGGTCACTGCTGAGAGTGTCCTCCTGTTGGTACATCAATCTGTCTCCGTTTAACATGTAAGGGTCTTCTGGATGGAATGGGGTTGTGTTTGGGGGATACCTCCCTGGGTGAGAGTACTCATCCTGGTAGTCCTTGAGTTCTGGTAGGTGTGACGGCACATCTCGTTGGGTCAAACTCTGTTTGATGTTGCGGCCCCTATTTTGCTTCTGCCTTTGGGGAACTAGGGAACAAGATCAAACTTTTAGTACAAGTAAAAATATGACATACAATATTCATTATATGAGCGGTTTTTAAATAAAGTGACATTGATGTATCATATTTGATTCTCTGAAAAGGATTAAATACACGTCATAACAAAAATAACTCCCAAACACCCAAGTCAGGCAGCTTAGCACCGAATGAAAGACTTGTTCTGTGTGACGTTCTGTAAATGAGCCTGCTCAGTACATATACAGTGTCAAATTTAAACGACATTCTTATCAAAAATAAAAGTTAAAAGATTAATGGCCTACATGATTATTTATATCGGCCTAAGTATCAGTCTTATCATCGTATCAGGCTATAATCATTAAGAAAAAACCCTCCAACATCCATCCTTAAAAACCTTCAGTGAAACTCTGACCTATTGACCCCGACATTTCTATGCATTTACCAATGCTCAGTCAAGTGAGAACACACAACAAAAACATAGGAAATATACTATGTAACTTTGCCAATATCGTATCCAATATCCATTATTCAGAATTCACAGTATGAATGTACCTCTTGAGATGTTTAATTTGCCCTCTATCCCCTTTTTCGCCATTAGCTGAAACACATATACAACATTAGGTTACTCTCAAAATGATTATGATTTGAATTGTGCATTATAATATTCAACATGTCTGGTTACTGAACTCTGTATGTCCCACCGTTGGAGTTCCTCGTCCATCCTGTCTCTCTATTATCTCTGCTCTGGCTCGTATGATCTTTCCTCCGTGGGTTATTATGGATTGTTTATTCCAGGTCACCAAGTCTGGCCGTTTCAATTCCTACATACGCACAAAAGGTAAGGCTTTCTCACTTTGTTTCGCCTCCATCATTAAAAAGCAGACGCATACACTGAAAAAGTTCACAATGCTTTACCACATATTTCTGCCGGTGTTTACGTCCAATCACATGACGGACCATTTCCGGTAGGTTTGCGTTCTGATGACATAGCCTACATGTGTATCTGGGGCCTGCTTGTAAGTCATTACAAGGCAGTTCGTCCAAATAGTTCAAACCTAAGAAATAAGGCAGAAAAAAAGTTAAATAAGGGATCAAATGTGAAATTGATATATAAAACGACAAGCACCAATACAAACATACTATACCTTTTTCTCGCTTTTATTTTTTTGCTGAATATATGTTGCATGTAGCGGTGTGTGTGTGTGTGTGTGTGTGGGGGTATGTATGACTGTTATTTTGATGCTAAAAAATAGGAATCAAATTAACATGTTTGTTTTGTTTTTAAAAAATGGTATCAAGTTATTCACCAATAATGGGCTCATCAAGCTTCATGTAATCCAGATATTGTAAAATGTCCTCGAATACCGGTACGCAGTGGTGTCTGACAGCAAGCCCTGAGAAACCCAAACACTGGTAGTTAGCAAAAAACATTAAAAAAAAAGATAATAAAGTATCATACAGTGCAAAGTCTAACTTTTAGTGTGTAAAATGCATGTTGGGTGTTGTTTATCTTACTTCATATTGTGAGATAAACTCACTTTGCTGGTTAGATCACAGTAGAGTACAAACACCAGTGCAAGGTTTTATTATTTTTCATGTACTTTTATTTGTTTTAGGTGTAGCTACACCCCACTGTATCATTGGACATTTCACCTATTGTGTTCACCATTTTCCAGACCGTCATGAGACAGAGGCCTAGTTACATGAGATGTGTTGAGAAAGGAGTTATGACTTTGCAAAATGAATTGCCTCAATATGCCCTTGATGTCACAACTATCTCCCTCAAGCCTGTTTAGTGAATGATATGGCCATTTAGCAAAAACTGATCCACTGTAGCTACAGCCAAAAGGGTTGCATTCTCTACTTCACATAAGACTGCTGCAAATGACTAACCAAACACGTTTTTTTGTATGACCTCGCAAGTTTTTACCTTTGAACACTTAAGTCCTCCAATTCTGCTCTACTTACATCAGCAGGGAGGTTGTCTCTTTGAAACAATGCACAATCTTCTGTATCTCATGATTCTTGGGTGTTGCTGTGCAAATGTCTTCAGGTAAAGAAATGTTGACCAAGATGATTTCCTGCTATAAAAACACTTACACTGGGGAGGCATAATGACCTTGGCCTCCTGTGATATCTTAAAAGACAAAAGCTGCTAAATGCTGATGTTATCTACATAACCAACAGTAAAAGAAGTCGCAAAAAATGTATGTTGACTTCAAGTATGAGCATGCCACAGCTCTTTTGTCAGTTTAAACAAACAAAATCCCACCTTTTTGTATTTAAGCATACACCCCATTCTACAAAAAGTGACACTGGACCATGCTTCCACAGGCTGCACATTATCAAATGTGCACAGGAGTCGTTTGGAAAAATGCTGTGGCTGTTTCTTTTATACATGCAAGAAGCATGGACGCACTTTTTCGGTTTTGAACCCACCTTCCAACAGAAAGTTGGATTAAACAATCAGCTTATCTGATCTGCAAGGTTGCGCAACATGTTGTTGGCATTTGGTGTGTGCATCGGCTTCTCTGCCAGCCTCTGCGACTTACCGTTACCCATAACAAGATGTTGGTGAGCATTGGCACACTCATTGATGTTCCAGCACCACAATGATTTATATAGCCACCAAATTTGGCGACAAAAAGTTTTGTGGAAGCCATGTAGGTCTGTGCCCACGTTTAAATAATGGGTGAAAGAGCGACATTTCGTTCGACTCAAAGGACACCAGCAGAGGGCACACTCTCAGCTAAATGGCAGCATGATTCAAATACCAAGAGCATTCATCTCACTGCCCAAGACGAGGTGCAAAGTGGAATTCCTGTCCTTCACCATTAACAAGATAACACAACAAGCCAACCATGTTGACATTTGAACTGACAATCAGCAACCGTTAGCTTGGGCCGGTTTCAGTACCTAGAATGATGTGCCAGTCATAAGTGGCACATCATTTATTACGAGACTTGCATTAGCCTGCATTCACATTGCCTGCGTCGGCCAATCTGGCGAAAACGCAGATCTGCCCGTTCATTTTGAATGGGTTGCGTTTAGGCTGCGTTGGGAGGTGAAGCGGGGAGAGAGTTAAGACCGACTCAACTTTTGGAGAAAAGCAACCCCACGTCACGCTACGGTGGCCAATCATGTAACCGGCGATCAGACTTGGCAGTCGGTTTTAAGGTGGTATGAGAGTCCTGTACAGGAAAAAGGAAAAATCACTTCCTCTATCGCTGCCACAAGAAAGTTTTAAAACATTATGAGGATAAAAAAAAGAAGAAACAAGCACTCAACTGCCCAGGAGTTTGTGTAGCAGCTGAAGGTTTGCCAAACAACAAAGCACAGTTCCTCCGTCTCTTTTCTTTCTTAGTGAAATGAAGCTGCATTCAAGTGCGATCGAAAACATTGAGATCTATAAAGGATCTGAAGGAAAACAATAATTGTGAAATATAAAGTTTACTTGTGCTACATTGGGGTGTTAAAGAACACAACAGGACGTCACACATTTCAGTGACACTCCCACCACTGCACAACCCTGCAGAAAATCACCGGATCATTGTTTTCCTGGTCTGAACGCAGCCTTAGTCTGGCAATCACACGTGCTGGATTTATACAGCTGTTGAGCCATTTTGGCTACCTGGGACACTTTTCTCTCTGCAACTTAACTGTGCTGAATAACCGTCAAACATTATATGGCATCTATATGGACAATCGAACTTTACACTTGTGCGATTGTTGAACATCCTATTCCAAAAGCATTGGCGTTAATCTGCTGCTATAGAAGCCTGCACTGGGAAGGATCTCTGCAAGATTTTGGAACCTGGCTAGAAAACGTTTCTCCAATTTAACCACAAGAGCATTAGTGAGGTCGGGCGCTGATATTGGGCAATAAGGCAGGGCTCATATTAGGCATTCCCATTCATCTCAAAAGGTGTTGTGGGCTAAGGTCAGGGCTCTGTGCAGAGAAGTCAAGATTCCCCCTAACTGGGGTCTAAGCCAAAGCATGAAAACAGCCCAGGACAGAAAGCACACCAAGGTGTGTAGACATACTTTAGGCTGCGCAGCGTAAAGATCAAGATCAGAATTTCAAAGTTTTTATATCTGACTGTAAAGCGCTGGTGCGCATTTTCAATACAGTACGATGCAGTCCAAACGATGACATGTCCTTTGAGTTCATAACCATTCTTAGAGGATCATAGCCCTTGATGGATCTAGACTAAAATGATGTCCATTAAAACCAGGCAACGGCTTAGAGTGACCTCTGTTACCTTTGTGTGTGGAATGAATTACCTGCCAGAATAGACAGCAAATATACTCAAGGCCAGAATAGAACAAAATGAAAAGGCTGAAGATGAAGTCTACTTACCCGCAGCAACCAAGGCATCCTCTTTCTGCCAGGAACGAAAGGAGAGCAATACATATTAAGTCAATCAGTGCTGGGTAAACAGGACACTTTTTTTTTCCATCACTGCTACAAACAGAGAAAGGGTTATATCATGGAAATGTATTTTTTAACACAAAATGCTTGAACAAAGCCACAGCTCACTTGAGGTGCAGTAAAGATACATTACACATTACTGCAAATTATATTAAAAAAATTAATTATATAATATATTAATATTAAGCCGCCTTCCTGGGAAAAGGTTATATTAACCGTTTAAGGCCAAATGTATTGTGAAATGTATATATGTACGCAGAGAACAAGTATCCAGTTTTCTTCAATGCAACCAAAAGACATGGACTAATGTTCAACCAACTTTTGCTTACGCCTAAACTAGTGATTGTGTATTGGGCGGTGAGCTCTGCCAAAAAGCACGCCAAGAACTGTGTCCGAACGCATCCAGTGTAGTAAGTATTGAGTTTGAAGTCAGTTGTTTCCACAACCAAATGAATCTTCAGAGTGTCATTAGACATAAAACCGTCTAATGCAAGAACATTATGACATTTCCACGTGCTTTGCCTAGGAGTGTTGCAGCTTTGGACAAATCAAAGCCACAGGCAATGAGCTGGCAAATTTCTGGAAGAATTTTGAAAACATATTTTTGTATACAAGACAGACACAGAAATCGCATGTTAACATTAAAGTGCATGTGAGACAGAGGAACAAGGACATCCTCCATGTGACACCACGAAAAAGGACCTGCTCTCTCACGAAATACTGTTCTGCAGGATCATTTGACCAGATGACCGGTCTACATTGGAGATAGTTATCAAGCTTAAATCATTCCAATATTCTTGTAAAAGTATGCAGGATTTCCGGTTGTCATGTGCAAAATCATCAACAACCATGTTGCCTTGAGTCTCAATACTGGACTGATGTGGACCAAGAAAAATGCAGGCTTAACTATAACTGATAACCTCCAGAAAACAAATGCCCACTTCAGAATCAAAAGGAGACATTTTGTGAAGCAGAGCACCTTTTTTCCAGCCAAAGCACACCAAATATTTGTAAAATAAACAATTCAGCATTCATGCATTTTGGAGAGCTGACAGAGAGGTGACTGACTCTGTGCCTTCCCATAGAACACTGGACTGAAAAAAAAGTTGTATTGGTCAGTCTGACCTAAATGTGTGAACATGTTGCTTTCTTGTGTGCCATAGACATAAAGACACAGCACTCCTCCAAAATTAACAGGACATAGTCTTCATGATTGTCAAAGAACAAGCATTAATTTTTTCCCTTGTTGCCGGTTGCTGAAGGCTTTGCCACACTTTCAACATTGCGTGTCAGGTTGAGCGTCGGTGCTCGTGGTTCCATGTATACTACAATTGGGGGTCCGCGTCGGTCTGGTGTTCCAAGCATGCGCATTTCCCGTTTGCAAAAATGTTCGCCATTTGGCTGTCTTTGTATTCCTTTAAAGACAAATTTATATGAATGTGGGTAACGGCAGATCACCTTGCACAACCTCTCTTCGAAACAAGCATCGATTTATGTTATCTTCCTCCTCTTTTTCTTCTTCTTGGCAAACAAGCTAGAGGTGCATATGCCACCAACTAGACTGGAGCGTGGAACATGAGATGGAGCATGTGCAGTCAACGTGCTTGCTATGCCTACCTAGTCCGTGCAGTCGCAAATTTTGGGCTGCATACGGACGTCCACATAGGGGTCCGTGTGGACCCTCGCGGATATGGGCGGATGAGCCATTTACGCCATGGACACCCGCAAAGTATGAAGCGTGCTTAAAGAAGTGAAAGAACACTTTTCAGTTACTAAGGCATGGTAGCCAGGATACTACATTTAAGCACATATGAACAAAATGTCAATGTTCCCAGAAATTCAGCTTCAAGTCTGACCTAGAAGAAATGTGGAAGACCTTGCCTGTTGTTGTCACTGATCTGGTACTTACTGTAACACCAGAATATTTACCTTTTTGGCATACCAAGATGCATGTTGTTTGGCTGGCAAAACAGAAGTAAGTATGGTCGATATACAAGCAGGCAATACTTCACAAATAAAACACTGGAGAGGTCCCCAGGTGTTGAAAAGAGAGTGAAATATCACTTTTGGATGCTCCTCGTTTCCTGCTGTGAGAGTTATCTTGAACCTGTGGAAGACCTGTGACTGAATAAAAAGAGGCCATGGAAAAACCACTAGTCAAAATGAAGTGCTCGCTGTCTATAAACTTAAACGTCTATCACTAAATGTTTTAGTTACATTAGTATTCAACAACATGATCACAGACTACTACTTAACACTGTGTACCTTTATATGTCCTGGTGTAGTCAGATGTATCTTGTACAAGGTATCACCACTTATGGATTTATCACAGACCTGGATTTCAAGAGAAAACATAAATACGTATGATGGTATCATATACAATCAGCTGCCACTACATTAGGTATACATAGTCTAACTAATGTAGCCGTTAGTCTTTCTTCATAGCCATAACGTTAAATGAGATGGGTAAGATATTAGAAACAACTTTGTATAACACAGTTCTAGTGAAAAGAAACTACACCCTCCACAACAACCATGGACTTGAAGTTACAATATCTCTGTTTCAGCCATTGACATATATATAAGGTTTCATCAGACCCTGTTTATAACCTTCACGAATGAGGGGTTTATTTCCGGTATACAGTATGCAATGTAGACTGCATTAGATATAGTTAGGTGTATCAAAATGTAAACACGCAGTAAAACTTATGTGAAAGCCATGATGCATTTCTGCATTTAACCATGCAGACGCCAACTCGAAGTGCATGTAACGGTTAGCTCACCGTGCATTCGATGAATTTAGCCTCATCTTCGTAAGGTGTTTCGAGATTGGTGTCCATCGTTGGATGTTTTACGACTTGAACGTTGACTTTTCGAGAAGCCGCTAGAAGCTTAGCTTAGTAAACGTGTAGCATAACAGGCTAGCGAACGCAACCTAGCTAATGCTAGTTAGTACGTTAATGGGTGTTAGTAGCAAGCAATTCGCTTAGCTAGTTATCTTGCTTACACTAATGGACTAAAGTTAGCGTCTATGTGGTATATTGCATAGCTTTTCAGCCGCTTCTCTTAACACAGTCGACGACAGTTGGTGGGGGATGCTGCTTATGGCTACTTCCTGTTTGTGTTCGTGCACAGTTCGCCGTAGGAAACTTGAACGGGGTCATCTTAGTACAGTGCCTGTTGTTTGATGGATGTCCGTTCACGCCCCCTGTCGGCCAGGACCAACACATGTATCAAATTAAATGGCATATACTGCAGACAGGACTGCAAATATTTGTACATTTTGTGTTTATTTGGTTCTAATAAGAATTTGCTTCATATACAAAAACAAACAGCTTTGGAAACTGGGGCACCTAAGCTGTGTGAGGCATGTGCACAGCATTCAGTAGACTCAAGGATAAATCTATGAAGCAGTATGATACAGTAAACAACACAACGGACTCCTTTACTCATTATTTCAGTACAGTGGATGTCTGATCAACTATGAAGATATCGATGTACAGACATACCTCAGTAATTTGTCTGAATGACCATTTCACAAGCCATGTTGACATGGATACTAAGCTTAAGCACTTACAGGTATAATTCCAATCATATTTACATGCAAATTTGAATATGTACACTGAGTCATGACTTACTCGCCACTCTCACAAAGAGGCTTTATGTAAATGATAATTACACATTTTAAATTGCTTTCAGGGACATGGAATAGTACTCTTCAGAATAGCTTCAGAATATGATTTCCTAAAGATTTCACAAGTGTACCATTCTCTTCACAGGCCATTATCACGCTGCATAAAAAAATTTATCTAGAACAAAGAGTTAGACAGATGCATTTACAGACATAGTAAAAGAAAGTTATGACAGAAATCCAAAACACTGAAAATTATTATGAATGATCACAATAACTGGATATTCTCTGGTGCATTATCTTAAGTCACTATAAATACAAAAATATCACACCAGCATCACCCATGCCACTTTAAAGCTGTAAAACTGAAAGGGGCAGGGGCCAAAACATGAGGGGCCAATGTCTGATGATTATGAATCTTAATTTTCAATAACATACAGCACAAAGGGATGAGCTCACAGACAGAAACAGAAGACATTTCTGTTAATAAAGTCCATGTGGATAAATAATCTTTTAAATACAGAATGACAACCACACTTTCCAAAATAAAAAACAGAATATGGCAATGTGACAGGTTGAGATGTTTTAGTGGTCAGGAGGAGAAACTTGAGTCAGTTTGAAGAGTTGTAGAGTCCTCCTGGAAGATTGTTCAGACGCGAACGCAGCTCCTTCCGGACCTGGGTCACTCTCGCCAGTTTGCGTTTGTATTCCTGAAAAAGTCCATAGCAGAGAAGTTCCATCAGAGCTAAACTATCTTATACGTTTAATAAGTGACAGTGTGAATTTTTCAAAGTGTCAACAGCAATTTTGGGAACACAATTTGTGGCAAGTAGACAGTTAGGTAAGGTACAGTAAGGTATTGACATCAAGTAATAAATAAGGCTGAATCAAGGATATCAAAACCGCATAAAAGTGGAAGTAAAATGATGTCATGAATATGATAACTTTGTACTACATTATGCATTACAGAATGGGGTGTTAGTTAAATGTCCAACTGAAGTTAAATAACACAAGTTTGGATTTCTGGCAAAATACTTCCATCAAACATATTCTGTTGTCCCTTACAATTAAGTCTAATTTGAAAGCACCACCACCTATATGAAAAAGGTTGTGTGAGCATATTAAATAAACATTTTTGCCTGTTAAGCTTGCAACAGATTGAACTCTTTCAAACAACTAAATGTATGAGATTTGAAGGAAAAAGACCAACTTGCTACATGGTTTACTTTAACTTCCATCCACGAAAACATGAAAGATCATTAAAAAACAAACATTTTCTTCTTCCCATCGATCAAAGTTTATTAAGGTTAGTCTCTGTAGTAAAGACAACCAACAAAACTGCAGAGAAGTTATATTAGGTCCTTGTGGCCCTTTAGACTATAAGAACATTTCACAGAAATAATGGCTCAGACACAACTGAAGGTCAGTCAGCACCATTTTTAAATCAAAGAAACAGTAACATTTAGTGTCACTAAATGTTTCATCTCTGCTGCATGCATGTGCTTATTGTAAATGTTTGCCAAACAGCTGATACATGTAGGTGCGTGGTGCAAGAAGAGCTCATTTCCTCAACAAGTTCAGTATGAATCACCACTGATTTTTTTTTGTCGCTACCAATACTGACAGACAAAATAATGCTGCTCTATACAAAGATTCTAAAACCTTTTGTCTCTTCTTAGTTTTGGTTTGATGTGTGATAACGTTATGAGTTTTCCTCTATTTCAGCACATATGCAACTTGTATTGAATTGAGCTCAATTTAACTATGAACTTATCTAGCTAGCATTTACTGTGTCAATACTACAACAACAAAAATACTATTATAGACAGTCTTTGAAATTGAAAGTGTGTAGAATGCATGTACCACCAGGAGCTGCAAGTGTAACAGTAAAATAAAAGCACTCACAAAATCAGTTTTTTTTTATTTTCATTTTTTTTTTATTACAGAAGACTTGACTGAGTGAAGATACAGATATGAAATACGTTATCCTCCTGATATCCTGTGGATAAAGGCTGGACAGTTATTGTCAGCACAGAACAAGAAAATCCGTTGTTAAGTTTTTATTATTGTATAGTATTTTGGTCGATACTTACCTTGGGGGAAGTAAGTATACATTGAGTTAAGATTAAACCGAGTTAAATGACAAAATCTAAAAGAACAAGCATTTCCCAGGGAGAAGGGAAAATCTTATATGGGTTTTCGAGTGTATCTAATCAGGACGCTTTCCTGTTTGTAACGCCAGCAGCAGGCCTGATAATCAAATTTTTATCTACAGTCTGAAAACTACAGTCTGATTCAGCACTCTGCAGAAGTATGCAACATGCTGAAATACATGAAAAGAAATGTTAATTCAGAAGAAGTCTGAGCACACAGCTACACAAGACAGCTGAACACCAAGAATCAATAATGATGACAAAGGTGAGGTAGACAAGACATACAGTAATTGAAAGAAAAAAACGATTTACGCACTTCTAGTTTCTGCTCGTTCTGGTTTAGCCCATCCTTCTGGCTTTGCAGGAAGACCGTAAGTGTGCGTGTGAGCTGCCTCCTATCATCAATCTCTGCCGCCAAGCGGCCACTGTAGTCTGCTAGCAACATGCAGGCCTCATCCACCAGCCGGGAAAGCCGCTCCCCTGATTCCTTATCTAAAGCATAGAAGAGAGCACAGAGAGCAGAGCCCAATGTTTAAACATAACCAGTCTTGAGTGTACAACTGGAGGTCATTCAGTTATCCATCAATACTGGTACAATGTAAATAGCTACTGTATAATCACTGACAAATCAAACACTGTTTCCTACGGTAAACAGAGACATTTTAGCACTTTTTATCTTTGTAGTTTCGGTGTACTGCTCAAGGGCACTTCAGATTGTTTGTAATGTTTGTGTGTTGTGAATGAAGGCAAGGGTGCTATGCTTCGTAGCCTTTTAATATATAGTATGTAGAGTGGTTAAACGCGTTGTCTCAAGAAGATTCGGTTTTCCATACAAAGATCATTACAACATTTTTAAGGTTCAGTGAAACATCCTCGAATATAAAAACCATCCACTGTAGGTACTCCGCCGTCCACTCTAATGTATGTAAATTTATATGCATGGGTGGATTCCTCTGTCAAAATTTATTTTATTTTTTTTTAAGGTTTAGGTATGCATTTGTTTTTTTTGTTTATTCGTCCTGCAGGGTTAAGTTGAGTGATAGTTGGGGAACAAATAAGGTCTTGCGCAGAAGTACAAAAGGGGGAGTAAAATGTGCAATGTATACTATAATAATGCTCCAGTATATTATAGTGTTAATTTCTTATATTTTTTTTAGGAAATAAGGGCACTTTGGCTGGGCAGGTATTTTTTTGCTACATAGATGTGAACCCTGGGCTTCTATATTAAATCGCAGCTTGCTATTTATGAAGACATTCATTATTTTATTCAATAATGAGTGCATGTGTTAATGAGCTTTTGAACAGACTTGTGTGTACATACAGTATACAATAGTGTTCTGTGTCCTACTTCCTACCTGTGATCCTGTTAAGCAGTGACGTGTCTTGCACTTCAGCAGGAAGGGAGGAGATGCGCTGACGCAGCACTGAGTCGCCAGAGGCTGCGTTTTCTAGCTCCTGCAGGGCTCGAATTAACTCTGCTGTCTGAGGTAGAGGGAGGATGATAAGCAGGGAAGGGATGTGAGAGATGCAAAGGTAGGAGAGAAGTTAAAGAAGAATGTATGGTAAAATTAGGAGTTAACATTAGTAGGTTTCAAATACGAACAATATTAGTGAGGCAGCAGAGAAAGTAAGTATTAGGATACAAATACATGCAGAGGAAGCTGTATCAACTGTAAAAAAGTATCACTATAAAGTACCTCTATGTGGTTCAGAGTATTATTTAATTACACACTGTATTTATGTCTACACTGCTCTAGGGATGACAACTTCTGGTCGTTTGGTCAAATCGTTGGTCAATATGCTCTTGTCCGAACAAATTCTTATTGGTCGGACAAATCGCTGGGGTTACCTTTTTTCATAAGTGTCCATCAAAGCATTTTTTTTCCAGCTGAAAACGCCTGGCACCCAGCTGGGAGAGCTTGAGAGCGCTTTGGGAGGAGCAGCATTTTTTCAGCTGAGACGCTTTGGTTGCGTCTGGTTGCTATAATACAGAATATCAGCGGAAGTAGAAAATGTCTACACAAGGTAGAGTGTTTGCTCTAGATGATCTTGAAGCACACATAGGGAGAGAGGATGGACCTGCCGGTCTATGTGGTCAGCAGTATTCACTTCTCCTCCATTGTTGTTGTTGTTATTGTTCAGCATGTGTACATGTGACGGTTGGTCTTTTTGGTATTTGTCCCACCCTTCCACCACTGTGATTGGAAGGCGAGTAAAAAGTGACGGTGACAAGCACAGCGTTTTACCCAAAGTTGACAATTTTTAAACTCTCGGCGACCAGAAAAAGAAAATAAAAGCCAAACGTGCCGCTCAGCGCTTCGTCACGCTGCTGGCGTTTGCCATTCCCACTCACGAGAGGGGATGAATCGGTCATCCTGGACAGGGCTGTTGCCCTTGACAGGCGGACTGTGTTCCACGCTGACAGATTGCAGGAGTCCGTTGAGACAAGGAGAGGTGGACTGTTTTCATCCATGACACTTAGTGATCAAAGTCAATGGACAATGTTTTGTTTCATTTTAATCTTTTCGTTGATATTATTTGAGCAGAAGAACACTGCTTGTGGTTCTTCATGACTGACATACAGGAAACTTGAGGCATTATGCTTTTAACGGTACAGCATTCAGCCCAAAATGGCAACCACGCTATAAACGCGCCATTCTTGTGGCTGTTGCGCAAAAACGCTGTTAGTGTCGCCTCATATTATTATAACCTCTTTGCTACAGGCCTACACTGTTTGTTTAGGCATTCACCTGTGGGGGCTCGGCTGGGGAGCTCTGGGAAGCAAAGTCCTCATCATCTGGTCGGATCTCCTCATACGACCTCTTCTTAGCCTTCTTTTCTCCATCTAGGATTTACAACAAAAGACGAAGAAAACATCACATATTGAAGTCAAATTTCATCCTGTCCTACACTTTATTAATAAGACCTGTGTGTCGTTTAAAATGCAAAACCATGCAAGGAAGCCTTACAAGACTTTAACCTGCAGAATGGCAGAGTAAGCAGTCACATTAGCTCATTGTTTTAAGTAATGTTAGTGTTGTGTGAACTTGCATAGAACTTGTGAGAGCTGATCCAGGAGGTTGTTCTCGTACACCGCTCTCTCCTGCCAGATAGACAAAACCCGACCCAACTGTTTCTTACAGCCCTCCTCGCCATCTCTGGACAGGAAAACACAAGACAGAACATATACTTTAAACTCCTTTATGAAATGCAGCTGATGTTAGGGCTGGATAACACAGGGATAAAATGTGATAAGTTCTTTGGAATAATTTATTTCAAATGTGAATATATGTTTATTTGAGTCCCATCAGGTAGTCCAAGTAATGTTAATTCACATTTTAAGCTGCAATTCTCTAGTGTTTCCAAAACCACTCTTGCAGAAATCTGACTACAATTTCTTGTATTTTTATTCAAAGTTGTGTATCACTATACAATAGAGCTGGGCAATATATCAATATTATATCGATATCGTGATATGAGACTAGATATTGTCTTAGATTTTGGATATCGTAATATGCCATAAGCATTGTCTTTTCCTGGTTTTAAAAGGCTGCATTACAGTTCTGTCATTTTCTGAACTTACCAGACAGTTGTAGCTGTTCTATTATTTGCCTTTACCTACTTAGTCATTATATCCCCATTACTGATGACTATTTATCAAAAAATCTCATTGTGTAAATATTTTGTGAAAGCACCAATAGTCAACACTACAATATTGTTGCGGTATCGATATCGAGGCATTTGGTCAAAAATATTGTGATATTTGATTTTCTCCATATCGCCCAGCCCTACTATATAAATAGTATTACTACTTAAAAAGGGCAGAACAAGAAGGATTTCCCTAAAAAACAATGTATAAACTCAAAAAAGAACCACTCTCAATGATAATGTATGACCTACTAGAAGTGTGTGGCGGTGACTGTATCTGCAGAGACCCTGCCCTCTGTCTGTGTTTTCTCTTTGCTGTGTTCTAGACCTTACTGGGCGTCAGTCTTTGGTCACTAGGGGTGTAGCACCCATCCACAGCATGCAGGGTGTGGGGGCTGGACTCTATAAAAACGTAGCAACCAGATCGCAAGCACGCATCCAAGAAGATGTTACGTAAATGGTGGACATAGCACCAAAGAAAACGCAAATATATGAAGAAAAAAAAGCCAAGCCGACAAAGCTCGTTCGAAAACAAAGAGTGAATCTTGAGTCACTGCTGTGTGCTTGTGCGCTTCTGGTGTTGTTAAGTTGTGTTTACAAACTGCAACGGACGAATCCTATCCTCATCCCTTTAAGCAACGGACTAAACAGACATGATCTCAACAATGCATTTTTCTGAGCCATTTACCGAAATGTAGACAATATAGACTCACTTATGATTTGTAATATAAAATCTGACCTGTATACATGTTTGAATGCATCAACGATGACTGGTGCAAAGTCCTGAGTGAATTCTGGTCCTTTCTTCTTGCTGTTCTGAATGACGTCATTGGCCAAGTAAAGGAAGGTCAGCTTGCGTGATACCTGAGCTGCATGCATTCAAATGTACACATGCACATATAACAGTGAGGCATTTGGTTATGATTTAATGACTGAACTTTTAGCTGAGCAACACATTGGTAGGTAAATTAACCTGCTAAAACTATATACATTATTGATTTAAATCTTCATCTGAGAAATGATTTGAAGATCAAAATACCAAATGTAAATACAATACCATGTTTTTCCCACCAAGACAGACCATTATAAATTAAAGTTACAGTCTTTTCTATGTATCAAACACAACAAGTCACCTCACAGCTATCAGCCACAACCAATAAGAAAATCTGTCCCATAACAACCAATTAGTCATACAGTTCATTCTTCACTAGAACTATATATAAGCCCTAAGGGTTAGGGTTAGGGTAAGGGTTAGGGCGTTTAAGACTTTAATATGTAATTTTTTACTTTTTTCTCTCTCTCATCGCACGACTTGTTTTGTATGTATATTCCATTTGGGATTTATTCACCAACATGTATTTTATGGCACAGTCACATCATACAAGTAATGGTGTTTTTGGACAGGTAACACTCAACACTGAGCTGAGCATAAAGCTCCAGAGAAATGTGCAATATCTGTCCCCATTGCTATTAACACTGCACACTCCTCTCAGTCCTCAGACAAAGCTCCTAAAATACATCAACCACTTGAGACATCATTAGGTTGTTGACTAGCACCCTAAGGAAAAGTGGGCCAGTATTAGCTACAACTATAGCAATACCAGACATCTATACAACATGTATTTGCAACAACTAATTCCACAAAATTTTCACAACTCAATTATGCATTTGTGCTGTAACTGCATTTACCCAGTTATTTCAGTGAACCTACTCATCTTTCCTGTTACGATGGTTTATTGTGTACAAGTTTGCTTACAGTAATTAGTGGCAGGTTAGTGATTTGACACAATTAAAAAAATGATTATAGTGTGATTTTTGCACAGATACTGTATGTACCAAACAAAGATTTTTTTTCTTTAGTCTGCAGGATAGCATTTGTAGGCCGGGACGTCTCTGCAGCAGCACAATACTTAATTCAGAATGGTTTGAGACATATTTTGCCTTTAACAAATATTGCGCCCCCTGCAATTTGGATATTGCACTAGTCCATATTGTGATATCGATACAATTGCCATTAATTGTGCAGCCATAATTCAGTATTATTTTTTTGTCCATATTTTTATAAATCCTATTATGGTGACAATGAATCAAAAATGAAATTATGTCTTATGTCTTCTACGGACAGCAGTAGCTAAAATATCTAACTAGAATAAAGCATTGGCCAACTGCATTTCAGGTTAAGTTATTGATTGACCATCCACTTATCCCATGTGATCCACTAGTGTTCATTAACAGAAGAATGATTAAAGTATGAAAAGGTGAACATCTCAGCAATCCATCAGGTGAAAAATGTCGACGTCAGGCGTACTTAAACCTAACAATAATGCAATAACTTATAATAATTTATTCATTTATTTAATGGGCCACTCAGGAGCAGCAGAAACAAATTGTGAACTCAACATTTACATTTAACCAGCTTTTAGGTTGATACAGAACAGTGGATTATTTACACATCCTGCAGTTTGAGCAACATTATTCATTTAGAGTCGTGTCCACCTGGCAAATTTAAGTCCAATAATCACTCCTATAGTTTATCGGTCTGCTGTTTGGTGCTAAGCGTGAGATCTGTGAGACTGTTAAGTATTTCACATTGTATAATTGTTTTTCACACTGTCATTAGATTTTGTTATTATAAACATATAAGTTATAACCGCTTTAAAGCTGCATTGATTAATTTATTGGCCACTTGGTGGCAGTAGAACAAGCTGTAAACATAATTATGTTATGACCTTTTAAAGATGTTATGGTAAACGTGTCAACTAACAATTGCTTACAGATATGGATTTAGCATTCATTTGTAGTCGTGATTAATATGGCCACCTGAATGCTCTGTTTTGGTCTCCACCGCCTTCTGAGGGAACTATCTGGCTAAATGCTCCACTATGTTATCGTAATGCGCATTAATATCTGCCATATGTAAATTTGCTCTAAAGGTCATTAATACACAGTATGACGGCCTTGTATCAGGGCTAAAATACTGAGAGACTGCTTGACGTTTACCAGTGGTAACATTAAATTTCACAAATTTAGAAAGCCAGAGCATCAATTTACAGAGCAACTTAACGCTAACTTTTATTTGTCAAACATGGCGAACACATAACCAGACTAACATTAACGTTATATATAACGTGGTTTAAGGCTAACAAACGTTACTGTTAGTGGAGAGTCATAACCTTTTAAACTGCTAAAATAGTTGAACATTTACAATAACGCTTTAGCCAGAGCTAGCCAGCTACTGTACGTTAGCCAAAGGCTAAACCCAACTTGTTTGTGTCTTGTAAAAAGCATGCAAGCGGTCTTCATTATGGGAAACTAGCTAGCTATCTCTTTTATACCTTACCTTTTTTCAGTTCGTTGATCCAAACACTGACAATTGTCCTCGAGTGTTTTCTATGATGAATGAGCCACAACGACAACGTTTGCACACTTTGTTGTGAGTTGCTGAGCTCGGATAGTTTCTTTTCTAAAGCAGCCTCAGAGAAAGCTGACATCTTGACGTGATTAGAGGGATAACGTTAACGATACACTGGGAGAGGCAGTTTTAAGGTTTTTCCCAGATGTGTTATCTACAGCAAGTTAGCCAGTCACAACATTCATTTTAGCCATTCAAATTAAATGGCATACACTACCTTTCCTATGTAAAGACTGGTTGTTAATGCTAACTAGCTACCGTCGTCCTCTCAGTAATGCAAGGGGTGAATGCTTGCTGCCTAGCTTAGGGGCAAACCACAGCAGCCTACAGGAGCTGCTTGCTTATTCTTCTTCGGGTTTTAACGGCAGCTTGAATTCCTTACTGTTGCACTGCTGCCATCTTCTGGAGCTAGTTAACTCCTACAGTGCACAGTATGTCAGATTTTCCTCATCCGTCCTATTCTCATTAGGAAGCTCGCCAAGCACGTTCCTCCTTCCACTTCCACCACACCCCAGTATGTTCTTTACTCCTGCTCCTGTTTTCCCAAATCGTTTCATTTCTTCCATGTCCTATCTTTCTGATACATATTTCCTACAACTAACAAGCACATGCTCTACAGTATCTGGTACCTCACAACAATCACAAAAAACAGTTGGATGCTTCCCTATAATGCGATGTGTGCTGTGTACTTGCTCTTTCCGTTTTGTTTCCCTACTTCTTAACATACCTACTCCTACTCCTTTTTGGATTGCACGTAAATGCAATTGTTATCCAAACGCTGTTGCCACTGTTGAGTTAGCGTTCTCCATGCAGTTTCCCTGTTTTTGATTTAATATTGACTTAAACAATTCCTTATGACTGCCTCTTTTGCTGATTGAACGTGACAAAAGAAACCTTGTAGTCTCTGAATGACACAAAATAGTCTTTGCAATGTGTTTATTCTAGATGTTGAGATATTGCCAACATTCACACCAAGTCTCAAAATCTATCCTCCAGTGAACTTTCTCCACCCTTCATAATGTGAACTTTAACTTCAATCTTAAAATTTGACACTTCAACATTTCAAATCAAGAGACTGCAAATCCTTATTCATCCTTTAATTCCCTTCTGTTCAAATGTAATAAGCAATTACTAGTCAATAGTTTTATGTAAGTAGGACACAACACTGAGGATTAAACCTCCTAAATGAAGAAACTAAGACATTTACAAATTTATTACGCATCACAGCATTGGGCATTTGCATTGTTAAACTTAACATACACTTAAACATACAACATATAATAATGTTACCTAGCCTAACATTATCATGAGGTGATCAATTTATCACTTCATTTTCCAAATCTTGTTTATAGCAAACTAGTGTCAATATCAGTTCCATTATACCCCATAGTCAACATAAATATACTATCTTCAGTGGTGCACAAAGTAAGCAAAAAGAGGTAATCCGAAAAAAGTTGAGAAAATACACTCAAGCACAAACCTAAAGTATGCCATCACACAGTTTATGAATATTAAAGCAAATTCTTCTTTTGAGTTATTCAGAAACAGCTTGTACATAACATATGCAGTCACATTGGCATAATGGTCCAAAATAAATATCAAATATAGGTTATCAGTAGTATTTGAAGTTCTACATATTTAGTGACAACTACAAACCACAGCCTCAGAGTGATTTGAAACCTTTGCAATTTCTCAATTGCTGCTCTGAACCAATACATTCATAAAAACAACTGCCAGCTACTATACGGTTTATACGTTTGATGCTTTATATTACTGAGCATGTTTCTCACCCTCACTTGTTTAGGATACATGTAAAACCTAGAAATATATGAATGAATGAATGAATAAATGCTTGTACAATTAATCAATCTCATTATCTCTAATATTCTTGAGTCACTTTTACAATTCTGAGGTAACAAAAACATGGTCTGTCATCATAAATACCCTAATTCTAAATCAAAACGCACTAGCTTTTCTTTTTTAAAGCGCCAGCCTTTTAACCAGACGCAACCAAGATACTTTTACTTATAATACATTTATGGCCAAGCCCATCCAAGGAAATGTCACAATTTATTTTTAGTTTAATGGTCCATAAACGAGTGAAAGAAAATACAAAATCAGTCAGTTTCATATAAAAAATATTTTGTCATATAAAAAAAAAAAAAAAAAAAAAAAAAAAAGGGAAAAAGGAAAAAACAAACCGATGTTATGAAAGTTTTATCACTACAGGCAAAACATCCCTCAATTAGGAGATTCCCATTTCTGGCAGAGACCCGATGCATTTATTTTAAAAGAACATCAAAAATACCACGGCACGATAAGAATCCAGGCTGGACCATCTGCGTGGGATTTCATTAAATGGGGACACCAAACCATGGAAAAAAATGTGGTCTCAGTGAGGTGTGGCAATATATCCAGAATTCAAATTGGGATATGCAGACATAAATGGAGTTGTTCCATTTGAACTTCCTGAAATCGTTAAATCTGACAAACCAGCAGCTCTGAAATCATAATCCGAATGGGATTTATAACACTGAGCTTGCCAAGGTGGGATGAAAACATTTGACTGGGACATACCCCCGCCCACACTGAACGGATGATGAAAGTGCTGGTCAGAGTTTGTCCTAGGTCCAATATTGTAGTTGGGGTTAGACATCACCCCATGGCCTACCTGGGTGGCTTGTTGGGTCTTAAATTGTGTCATATAACTTTGTTGAGCTGTGTGGACATGACCAATGGCGAACTCCATATGTGTTTGTAACGGTCTCTGTTCAATCTCAGGAAACCATACTCCAGGCTCTGGTGCAGTGCTGCCACTGTGAGCAAGGGGATCTCCTAAGTGAGGATGCATGCCGATCCTAGCAGCATCTGACTGCGCCGCCAATTCATCAGACAAACCATGCTGTCCCACACTGCCTGTCTGAACACACGCCATGTACTGATTTTGTGGTTGTCGTTGGTAATAACGTTGAGTGGCATCTATGCTCATCTCGTTCTGTCGCTCTTCTCTTGACGCTCTTGTGCCAACTTTACTCTGTGAAGTTGAATTGTACCACTGCTCAGTGAAACCTGCCTCGTGTCCGTAGGAAGAGTTATAAGCTGGCCAGTCCTGAGTGTGGGACAAAGTAGGTGACAGCCACTCGTTTTGTGTCTGAGGGCCTTCATTTTGCCATTCTTTGTAAAACCTATTACTTGATCTTTCTTGAGAACTGTGTTGTCTGTTGTAATTATCGTCCCCATAAACCTTTTGGTATTTTGTTCCAGTTATGTCTTCTGACTGGTTGAAGTATTCATCGTCATTGAAATAACCATCCACCTCTTGACACCGAGTGATTGGGACGTTTCTTTCTGGTCCCTTGTATTGACCAGCGTCTGCATCTCCACTACAGAGGTCTTGCTGAAGTTGTGAGGTGTGTTCAGCGTGGTTACTTGCGAATGATCCAGTGTTATAGTCCAACTCACAGTCCTCTGACTGGGACTCTGGCGAGGGAATGAGATCTGAGTCGGATGAAGGGGAGTATGCAGATGACACCGGGAGGCGGTCCATGCTGAAAGAGGTCCTCTCCAGCAGCAGTGAACCTTTGGTCAAAGGCAGGCTTACCTTGAACACCGTATTATCCACTTCCTTCATTTTCCTCTTTGCGGTCATCCTTTTTGCCAACTGTGACAGCAACACGGCACATTTCTCTGTCCTGGCTCGATTTGAAGTATTGTTTACACTTAGCCCTTAAAGAAAAAGTGTAAATTACAAAAATATTGAATTACTGAAAGAAAAACATGTTTTGGCCGCCTTCAAGTGCACGGTTGCTTCCAAAGACACACCTTTGACAGCTATTTTCTGCTTTTGGGTGTTAGTATGTGTCCTTCCATCACACAGCATCTTTATACCTGGAAAAAAGAAAAACAACACAGGGGGTATACAAACACACATAAATCTTTCCACACAAAAAAAAAAAAATGCACTGGGTGAAAGTAAAAGGAGTTAAGAACACAGATTAAAGACTTAGGAAGTCTAAAGAAAATAAAAAAGAATTAAGTAGATAGAAATGGGTAAATTTTACGACAATAGATAATAAAATAACTAACTCAGCCCATTTAGGTCCCAAAGTATAAATTGCTCTCAAAATGTACTCCCTATACTATAAAAAATTGCTGTAAGTTTCTACTTTGCTCCATTGTGGAGAACCAGCTGTGGTCACCTTGGACTTAAGAGTTTCTGCATGCATTACTTTTTCTTTTCTTTTTTTTTACAGCTAACTTAAGGCCTTCTGGAGCTCCACTTTTTTATTGCACAGTGTCAAGTATTACACCACCTCTTCAAGAACATAATCTGTAATAGTGTGAGGGGGCAGAGAGTTAACTAAGTTTTATACTTACACAACAAATCACTGGTCAAGAGAAGAGAGTTGAAGCTAAAGAGGTGAATTGTTCAAGGCCAAACAAGAAAACAGTGGATGGACATGCATCTGTACTTACACCAGTGGTAACTTTTGCCAGTCATTAGGTTACAGAGGGATTCTGGTGCGTTTATCACCTGGGAACATGAGATGTTTTAACATTTGGATGGACAGATGAGTACAAGTGAACTCTACTTCCTGGTAACAAACATAACATTTTACACCTAGGTTAGCATACCTAAGGCAGGATAATCAAGTAAATATGATACCTTTGGCTCTCCTCTGCCCTCTTCTTGCTCCACTTTCTTGGCCAGTGATTGGAGAAGCTGATAGTTTTCATTAATATCTGCCATTATTACCTCCACCTGCTCAGGATAAGCTTCCATCTACACACAGAGGTTCCAAGTTAAACCTAGCATGTTTTCTAGAGCCTTTGCATGTCTTTCTGTAAATGACTTGTGTTCTTGTTCATTTCAATTATTGATCCACAACAAACTGACCAAGTAGTTTATGAGATGGGAAGATGTGGTTAGGTGATCAATGATGTCCTTTTTGTTGGATCTGATGCGGCAGCAGTGACATAGGAAACAGTGTGTCTGGCCATCGTCACTTCTACATTCAACCACGCGGAAAAGACCTGTTGCAAACATGCATAAGCAGCTTCTTTTCAAGCAATAGTTACAGCAATAGCCACAAGTTAGATAAGATCAATACCTCTCTCAGGGCTGTACGGTAAACATGTAGCTTCAGACAGCAGCCGGTTAGCTTCGCACAAAGACTGGAAACTGAGTGAAACATGCAGCATGGCTCTGCCCAAAGGTAACAATATCCACCTACCAGTATTTCTTAAGCTCACTACATAACATGTTTTACCTCTTTGATTTGTAAAAATAAAAATCAAAGTGTAAAAATGACAATTCAACTCTAGAACATTTGAAGTCCTAGTCAAGAAATAAGATAAACTACATTTTTACCAAACGGACATTAAGGTTGTATCGATCTTTTCATCAAGAACATAAACGCATTTCCTTCCATGTTGAACTATTCCTTCAAATGATCCATATCCATAATATATGTAGCAGAATTCTCACCAGAAGATCCACTGTGAATTACTGATGTGTCCAGCACTTATCATTGGTTATGGTGAAAGTAACAATCATTCTGTTTAATTTTATAAAGTGCATTACAACACTTAATATATGCAGAAATGTCTTATCCTAGAACTGCCTGTAAATGTGTACCTTTCAATCATGTTGACATAACGTTGACATTTTCTGTATTTTATAGCACCTGTCGCTTTTCTTTATCTGTGCTCACCAATAAGAGGCTTGTTTCCCGTGTAGCCATCGAGAAAGGTGTTGCCGTTCTCTGATAGCACAGAGGGCTCAGGAGATGGGTTCTTTAACAAGTCTTCTGATTTGATAAAAGCTACAGTTTGGTTTGTCTCTGCTGAGGTCTCAAGGGATTTCTCGGACGGTCTTTGTTGGTTCTTGGAAACCAGTACAATCCTCTGCGATTGGGTGGGATAGTGCTCCAGCTGCACAGATGTGGTCTCAGGGTTACCCTGGCCCTGCCCATCTCTTAAGATAGTTATCAGAGTTACTGCTGTGGTGTTAAAAAGAGAGAGTAAAAAAGGGACGTGTACATATGGAAATTATGCCACAAAAAAAGTGAAAAGACAGGGTGGGATTGTAGCGGTGGAAAGGGGTTGAGAACCACTGTTCTAAACAAGTGAATAGTCACTGACCGTCATTCTCACTGTGTGTTGCCATCTTCTGGTATAAAGCGTCTTCAAACTCTAACCACTTAATATGAAGGTGCAAAAACATGTGAGTACTTGTATCCAAAACACTCATCCGTTTGCAACAATAAAAAAAAAAAAAAAAGACATACACGGTCAAAATAGCATACCTGGACATCTCCAGGTCCCTCTCTTTCCTCAAGTGCCTTGGCCATCTCCATCAGTGGCCAGGCCAGCTTGGACAGGTCAGATTTCTCCTTCCATTCAGACACTAAGTGGGGGTGCCAGGCTTTCTGTCAACACAACACCTGGGAATAAACTACAGTCCAAGGAAGCACACAAACTTACCATCATGACTTCTTCTACAGTACTACTTACAATGTAGTTGTATCTGTGGAGACTTCCCATAATGTGGTTCCGCATGTCAGCTTTACTAAGGCGACACACACAGACCTCACACAGGTACAATACTTCTCTGTTGTGTGTACCTGCCTTCACACATTCTATAATACTGCCCAGGCCTAAATGTACATAAAATGAGAAATTATTTCAATACACACAGGACACACATAACTTCCACACACACACACACACCAAACTTCCACACACACACACACAACTTCCACAACTTCACACACACACACACAACTTCCACACACACACAACTTCCACACACACACACACACAACTTCCACACACACACAAACTTCACACACACACACAACTTCCACAACAACACACACACACAACTACAACTTCACACACAACACAACTTCCACACACAACTCTAACACACACACACACACAACTACACAACTACACACAACTTCCACACACACACACAACTTCCCACACACACACACACACACACAACCACACACAACTTCCACACACACACAACTTTACACACACACACAACTTCCACACACACAACTTCCACACACACCCACACAACTACACACAACTTCCACACACACACACAACTTCCACACACATAATTCACACACACCTACACACACAACTTCCCACACAACATACTTCCACACACACACACACACAACACACACACACACACACACACACACACACACACACACACACACACACACACACACACACACACACACGGGATTAGTTACTACAGACCAATAATGGGTTGTAGTCGGTTCTTGTTGTTCAGATACACCTTCAGAGAATCAAACAGCTGGCTTTTGGTAGAAAATCCTTAAATCAGAGAAGGAATCAGAAAGACATAATTACAGGAAAATGGCATTAGCATGATAGTAGCCAACATGAAAGAGTAAAAGACATACCTTTTTGTGCTTCAGCCGGCTGCATGATGCAGCTGTAGAATCACCACCTGCATACAGTTGGAGCTTACAGTAAGTAATTATAATTTGAGTGGGCTTGTGTTTAGACGCCTTAACTATGCAAGTTTTCCCTAAAATAGCATGAAAACGTGAAAAAAAAAAAAATAGGAAATTGACAGGGTAAACCTCTATTTTTAGGCCTACAGCCAATGTTGTGCATATCATGTCATGCTTTTTCTTGCACATTTCTAATGTATGATTTATGTAAGAGCTGGTGGTGGGACACAATCTAGATACGGCAATATATCGTTTATCTTCTTTGTGCGCTACAAGAATCAATATGCTGGCAACAAATATCAATATTTTAATTAATAAAATAAGGCGATCTAAATAGATTTTCCGCGCTCCCAGCGTCGCTACTTCATCGCTCCTTGAGGTTGTGCTCAAATGAGGGAAACTTGTGGGAAACTTGACAGCAGTTTGAGGAAAATCACAGATGCCACAGCCACGTTTAAGTCGAAAGTCTGGACCCATAGATGCGCTATAGTTCTGTAATTTAATTTACAGACTGATAAATGCATGCTGCAGAACTGTGCTGTTTTCTAACAGTTTGGACTTGCAGTGATTAAAGAGAGAAAACCTGCACTTAACCTTTTCACAGGCATTTTGTATTCAAAGTTGATGTATCATTATAGGATTGTCTAGCAATATATTGATTACTGCAGAATTGCTGTATCGTGATATTATTGGTATCTTGAGCCATGTATTGTGTAACTTATTCAGGGCTGTAGGATTTGGAGAAAAAGTCATATTGCGATTGCAATTTATAATACTGCAATTGCAATATATTGATATCATGAGTCTACTTGCTTAATTATCAAGGAAAATGCAATAAATACTAAACATTTTATATATACAAAGTTAAATGAACATAAGAAGAAATACATAAACAAAAGATGAGCAATATTTTTTATAAATAACTTAATATTTTATAAAAATAACAAAGTCTTTTCAAAATAGACATTTTTGCTGTGCTCAACAGTACAAATAATTAAATTAATTAGTAGAACCATAAAACAAGAAAACACAAATTCTTATTAAAATAATACTGTTAGAAAAATGATACTTGTGTGTTAAACTGTTGCATGAAACTGTAATACAACTTTATCTGTGCAAGATAGAGACCAGAAGGACTGAGTGAATTTGCAAGAACAGGAAGCGCCTGTGGGCAAAGCACATGATGTGTTGGAGATACACATGACTGTCATAATAAGAATATTTTTACTGATTGGCGTGTTGTGTAACCAAGGTTGTAACCTACTTCTTAAAAATCTGTTGCGGAGTGTGATCAGCAGTCAATTCTGTACTCATGAGGTGCATGTATTGATTCCTTGCTGCAAGTAAACAAGCTTGAAGAAGACTCCAGACAAAAAAAAATTTCACATGTAGGGAACCTCGTGAATTAACCTGCAACATGTCAGCTGTTTGGAAATTCTTCAGCGTGTGTGCAGAAGATAACACGTTTGCAATATGCAACACCTGCAAGGAAAAAGTAGGGTGTGGAGGGACGACACCAAAAACCAAAATCACATGTTTTTAGTTGGATATTGGATGTGAAAAGAAAGAAATGGTTCTAACATTGCTCTTTAGATGTGTGTGAATTCCCCACACCAGGAGTAATTTATATAGTTCTATTTGATAGTGATCTATTATCTATTCAAAAAATGTTCTATGTTCTGTGCAAAATGTTCTATTAAAGAAAAGATAGAAAATAAATATTTGTGTGTGCTGTAAAGTGGTTAGAAAAAATGAAATCGGAATCGCCTAAAATCGGTATCAGCTGGCCTAACTCAAAGAAAATCAGAATCGGCCTAGAAAGTTGTAATCGGTGCATCTCTAGTTGTTATTACTTTCGGTCAAGTGAAGGATGTTACAACGTGGAGATGTGTAGAGCACACAGTGTCGCGCACACAGCACACCATTTTGTTTACTCAAAATCGCACAATTTTTGCGGACGTAATCGCAAAAGAGTGACATCGCGATTGCGATTAGATTAATCGTGCAGCCCTATATTGTTTCGTGAGGTACCCTGTGATTCCCACCCCTAGTGAGAGTAAGAACTGACATTTATAAAACAGACACTCGCACACAACCAGCCTATGAAAATGGAACTGATGTAGCCAAGTTTTTATTTGCATCGAGAGCAGGGAAGTGAGATCCGATCCCAAGGGGGGGGGGTTGGTGGAAAAAAAAAGAAAAAAAAAAAAAAAAACAATGTAGATTAATTAAAAAAATTATTTTGGTGTTTTATTTTTTTTTTTTTTTGGATTTATTTTATTTGTGAGAAAAACACCCCCGGGGGGGGGTGGGGTGGAAAAAAAAAAAAAAATTTTATATTTTTAGTGAAACACAGAGGCCATTATTTTATCATATTAATTGCCCAATCTGGAACAGTATCACTAATGTATGTTTATTTTTCAAATATCACATGACCTCTGACCATGTGATGTGATGACAACAGATAAGGGTCATGGGTCACTGCAATCAAATACACCTCAGGAAGGCCAGATTCAGTGGGCCGAAACGTTTGCCTTATTAAAATATTTTTCGGAGCATTGAGCCGATGTGCAAATCTTTCTACTGCCAGGTAGGAGCACGTGATCATGTACCTAGAGCTGTCCACTTGTGATTGGATCACTCAGATCAGATTTTAATACCAAGTGTAAATGGGGCACTAGGATAAAATGACCACCGACACTAATACTGTAAACTATGTCTTTTAAACTAACCAGTGGGTGGCAGTAGTTCAGTCCGTAGGGACTTGGATTGGGAACTGGAGGGTCGCTGGTTCAAGTCCCAGTATGGACCAAAGTCCACTGAGTGGATTGGTTGAGAGATGCCAGTTCACCTCCTGGGCACTGCTCTTGAGCAAGGCACCGTACCCCCCAACCACTCAGGGCGCTGGTCCAGCACTGGCAGCCCACTCTGACATCTCTCCATTTGTGCATGAATAGGTCCTGAGCATGTCTGTGTGTATTTCAGGCATGTGTGTAGTAATTTCTAACAAAAAGAGTGTAAATTGTAATTTCCCCACTGGGGATCAATAAGCAGTATAATTATTATTATCCACCACCAGATGGCGGTGCAATATCACACTGTTCAGACCCAAGTGAGTCCGTTTGCAGGCCGCAAGATCCGCCCTTTCAAGTTACGCCAGGGTACAATGATTGATTGAAAGTGATTTTTAACGTTTTTAAATCTAAATAAGACATGAAATAGCTAAACCCCATAATAAACCGTCATCTATTCAAAAGGACTTGATTTTTATGAATTTCTGCTATTGTTTCAGTGCTCCTAATTTGTAGTTTCTTGGACAGAATATTCACCATATTCACTGTGTTTTCCAATCGAGCGGGGGTAGCTAAACTTTTTTAACTAACGTTTAAGTAAACATTCCTAACAGCCGCTAACTGCTATCAACTAACGTTAGCTAGCTAGCTAACTAAATTATTTAGCTCTAAAAAGAAAAAAATTAACTGATGTTCTTAACGTGTTAACATGTTACTCGTGATGTTACCCTTCTATCATGTTAAACTAGCTATGTCTAATGTGTGAAGTCACAATTGACGTTAGCTACATCTGCTGTCAGAAACGTTAACGTTAATTCCCCCAAACAGATTGAGATTCACGTTACCGACTAACTTTAAGTGACCAAAACAAGTTTAAGCTCGCCGTGCCAACGAATCGATTAGCGTTAATTCATGTGTTAACCACGTAAGTTAAAGACAACGGACTTCCTACTGTAACGTTAAATTAACTTACCGAGAAAGTTAACGTTAGCGTCCGACCCGTTTTTGCTAAATAGCTAGCTAGGTCCCAAGTAACGTTAATCGAAATCTGAATTCGCTCACTCACCCACGTTTGATTGCAGATCTATGGTTGTACCAAGAGGAAGTGGGCGGCGCAACAAGTTATCTGCGTCTGTGTGCGTCTGTGTGTGTGTGTGTGTGTGTGTGTGTGTGTGTGTGTGTGTGTGTGTGTGTGTGTGTGTGTGTGTGTGTGTGTGTGTGTGTGTGTGTGTGTGTGTGTGAATTACTCTATTGTTATGCAGTATTGTATTTGCAAAATTTGACTTAAGTAAAAGTTGAAAAGTATTATCATCAAAATATATTTTAAGTGCAAAAAGTAAAAGTAGCCTACTCATTATGCAGAGTAGGCCTAGTCCATTTCAGATGGTAGCTGGTAAAGGTTATACTGCCAGGTAACGTTAGTGTAGAAGAGAAAACAATCTTTCAGGTCCAATTCTGTGGCTGGTTCAGATTAGGCTACATTTGTTCAGTGGAGAACGAAGTTCACAACAAAGCTATATAATTCTATATACATTCTGTATAAAACCAGACAAAGTGAAGTTTCTGGGAAGGAGGGTTACAGGAAACAGCAGGCTAAACAAAAGGGGTCACTGGAGGAAGGTCTGGCAATGCGAGACTACACTCACAGAGATCTGTTAATTGATGTAAATTAGCTTCTCTCTACACAGCGCTAGAAATGCAGACACTTCATTCAATCAGGATACACAAAGACAAAATTAAAGAGAAAATAAGATAAACTTTTCTTCTACATTAGCTTGTGAATGGGATCAATAAAATATTACCTTAATACCTCATCATTATTTTGTTGATTACATTTTGTAATAATCAGAATCTGCAAAGTAACTAAATTACTTTAAACTGTCAAATAAATGTAGTGGAGAAAAACGTACATTTCCCTCTTTATTGTAGTGAAGTAGAAGTATAAAGCAGCAAAAACTCAACTATGTACCAAAATTGTACTTAAGTACAGTAGCCTACTTGAGTAAATTTAGTTAGTTACTTTCCACCAAGATTAGGTCAATATAAGTTTGTGATTTGGGACATTAGGGGGTAGGTTAGGATTAGGTTCCACACCACACACACACACACACACACACACACACACACACACACACACACACACACACACACACACACACACACACACACACACACACACACACACACACACACGTATGAAGTCATGACTTTTGATAAGTATTATTTCAGAAATTCTGAATGAAACTGCACTGTAATTTCTATTCTCCTGTTTAATTTGTCTTTTATTATTTTCTATTTTATTTGTGTTAGTCTTTTTAAAATTATAAAAATATTTTTATATTGACTTGTGTGTGTTTCTTTAATATACTTTCTTAATGCCTTTGTGTCTTGTGTCCTTGCAGTTCAGATTAGAGAGACCTTGAGGATGTGCTCTCCTCCTGATAGCACATTGTGTGAATAACTGGACCTTGAGGATGTGCTCTGTTGCTGTGTGAATAACAGTTTCTGTCCGATAATTGAACACACTGAGACTGACACCATTAGATATCATTAGATATAAACTTGCCTTGCCTTAACATGCTACTGTACTGAGAAGATATACGAGTTGCTATGCATGTACATATGAAATCCTGATGTTATGATATCATGTCTTTTCATGAACTAGGATATGTATGTAACGTGGTATATAAAGTTAATGCTGGCTGCATTAAGTACACAAGGTTATGAGCCACAGTTGGTGGTGGTTAGTTGTGATGCCAGTAGGTTCATGAATTCATATGTACATATTCAGGAATTTGTATATCAACTAAACAGAAGCATTTATTGTGCTACTGCTGCTGCTTTCGTTGCACAGTACTGAGAAATATTGTCAAAATATCATAATTCCATATGTACATATTCAGTTACTCATATGCCTTCTAGTATGAATTCAGTAATTAATAAATCTTATAAAACATAATGTCATGTTAAAAGGGAGATTATTTTATCTTAGATCCGGTCAAGCGGAAATCAATCAGAAATAGAAAAAAAATACTACTACTATACTAATCAAAACAAATCAAATGTGGTATATTTTCTTCATTTGGTGTACTTTTGAGTAGGGTGTATAGAGGTGTAGAGGTGCAGTTTTTATACATTTAAGGTTAAAGTCTCTACAGTTGGTTATCTCACAGCAACACAATTATCAACACAAATGAAGCAATTCATTTTCCTTTTATTCAGAAAAAGTGTTGTGTCAAACCTTTTAACTCACTATAACTTATGTGGTTTAAGTCTTACATGAAGAGCCCCAACAAACAGACCCACTCACAATTATAAATCCAAGCATTGTGACGTAAAGGCGTTGCCCTCCTTTTACATGAGGAAATTATTAGGGGAGTGCGATAAGCAGAGCCATTGATCATATGAAGAGCAGAATAAGATCTCTATGATAACTTATATCCCTTCAAATCCTGTACAACCACTGTCTGTCATAAGCTATTCTACTGTTTACTTAGATGGTTTATTTCTGATATTATAGACAGTAAACAGTAAAGTAAGTCATTTTCAACAAACTGCTGCTGTGTTTACCATGATCACTTGGATTTTTAGATAAAAAGGACAAACAGAAGAAACAGAGCCCCAAAGCCTCTGTTATACAGACAAGTTTCTGCACTGTAACTAGATTGATGATAACCTTATGTTGATTACAACATCTCCTTAAATGCAGAGTCCTTGTTTCTTAGGATTTATGGCTGCAGTTGGCAGGTTTGTGTTCAGGCATCTGTGTCTGTTCCTTGTCTCTTGAACAGTCAATAACCTCGATGTCGTGACCTCTGTGGATTTTAAACTTATTAAACTTTGGGGGATAACTAAAACAAACCTGGCCCCGTCTGACCCGACACATTCTGAGAATTTACATTTGTGTTGATTAACATGCACATACTCACTCAGAATGAGAATCATACTAATCAAATTCTTTATTAATTAAAGGTTTATTGAACAACTAATGACAACTATCAACCAATGAATAAATGTAATGATGAATGAATCCATTAATACAGCGGTAGGTAATTCATGAATGAAGACCAATGTGTACCACATAAAGCTGTAAATGGTATCTTGGCAAGATGGATGAACTTGTGAGAACACAGGAGACCACCAAGTAGATGATTGTATTAATTGGCATACATTCAATTTGTATTAAATAATCAGTTTCTTTGTTCCCTGGGTCCGAGAGTAGCCCCTGATGAGGATAGCAGGGCAGCACCCTGGATGTTGGCCCTTATCTAGTCTCGCTTTGCCAGACCAGCCCTTATCAGATGGGTACTGGTCTGTGAAAGTAGTCGCAAATTAGAGCTTCAATACTGGGTTCCTCTCCAGCTGGCACCAGAAACCCCCTTTTCATCATCATTCGTAAGACAGTGGTGACTGAGTCTACAGGGACAATCTTGGGTGAGATTGCTGAAATTCAGTTGTGCTTGGTATTAAAAGGATGAAATTGATCCTTTGAGTTTTGCAATTTGGCTTTATCTGCTTATGCCGTTGTATTTTCTATAATTGTTTTGTTTGTACAGCTGAAGTCAGACCAGAACAAGACAAGGGAATGTAAAAAATCATGATGACAGAGACAACATGGTCAGCATTGCATAGGCTCTATTATGGAAATTGTATTAAAATGCTCATGTGCTTTGTAAGTGGTAAAATGTATTGAAGTATAATCTTAGTGATTGTTGTGAAACATAGGTACCACTATACTGGAGAAGTAGTTTTAGTAGTAGAAAAATTATGCTTAGAACGGTTTTGCTTCAGTTCCATTTGCATCCAAACTGCCGTTTTAGTATTTCTGTCTTTCGTGTCTAAAGCTGAGTGACCTTGCAAAGAGCACAGGATGTATCCCTGAGGGCAGAGCGCATAATGTGTAGGAGATGCCGGGCCTGACCAGAGATAAGAAGAAAAGTTACTAATTGCATGAACCCTCCTTTAAAAAGACACTGTTGCGAACAATCTTCAGTCATTTTCTGTACTTATGCTGAAGTGCTGCAAACTGACTACTTGCTGCAAGTAAACAAAATTTTAAGAGAACTCGTTATTTTCTCCATTCTTTGATAAATAATTATCCTAACACCTTTCTTGGATAACCATGACCTGAGAATCTTCACAGAAAAAGACAAAAAAAGTTATTGTCCGGGTATTTCATTACCATTATCTCATCAACTCCAGACAGCATTAAGTTGTCTGACTGCCACGACAGCTCAAGGATACATACATTGTGACAAATGTTCTTATCCAGAGTGGTGATGACCACTTTAATTACCTAAAGACGTTTAGTAATTTACAACTAGGCTTTAGCTAAGATCCCTGATATCTGGTCCATCCAAAGACTCAGAAGTAAGATACCGAGACCAGGATTAAACTAATTTAATTATTAATTATTACAATTAATGAATACACTATTTTTAAATAACCATCCACGTAATGTAGTAATGTGAAACCATAGAATAGCGTTACTATGAACTGTTACATTTAGTTGACAGTCACATATGTAGGTCTATATTATAAGAAATAGTGTCAAACAAGTTCACAGGCACAATAGTGTTCATTTTATATTTGTTAATCCTCTTGCTTTAAATGTATATTTTTGTTCCGTTTATAGAGTAGTACTACACATTCTTATTTTGCCTTTAAATAATTCCACAGATGGACTCCTTTAACTATGATAGCCTATACTTAGCTTTTTAATTGTTCATTTGTTCTGTGACCATGAATTCCTCTCATTCTTTCAAGGGGCCATGAAGCTCACAGGTAAGAAAGTGTGTAAAAAGAACAATTAAATCAATCAACTGGGTTTTAGAATCATTGTTGACATGGGAGAAAGAAAGACTCCAGTTGTAGAGGCCAACCTTCTAATCAGTAGTAATTGCTTTTATTAAAAGGTGCTTACTGCAAAGAATCAAAGCAAAACTGATCTAACTTGAAACCAGAAAACACGTACTTCCATGTTCCAACCAAATGAGTAACTGTGAAATCATGCATTGTTCTACTAAGTGCACTCAGACAAGGATGTGAGTGTAGGTAAAAAATGTCAGAGAGAGACAATCTGTGTGACTACTGTAATGGAAAATTTATAATCATGCTTATTTGTAACGAGAACATATGAACACTGATGTACTGAAAAGGTTATCCAGTGCAAAAGGGGTTAACTGTTTCTTTGTGATAACGCGCCAGCACCTGTTAAAATAGACATCACACATACTGTGGTTTGACCTAAGGGTCATAGAGACGGCAAATGTTCAGACATAGAAGCGGGAGGGCGAAAAGACATACATCGCACCTTGACAAGTGCATTCAGACGTTTCCTGCTCTTAAGGCTTCATAAATTTTACCCTTTCAGCTGTTCCGGTTTTCTAGGTGTCAGACACCGTTGACCGTTGAGTTTCCTCTGTGGTGTCCGAACAACAATGCTGCGACTAAGTGTTGATAAGAAATCCGCTTGACACTGTTCTTGATTATAAAGTTTATTACATCAAAGAATTCAGCATCAATCTACAAGCTCTGCAGAAGCTCGGAGAGACAACTGATCTAATCCCCAAAAATAGTCGCTCTGGAGTTCTAATGTTGAAGCATGGTATATACCCCCTATGCTTAGTTTAATAACATAAGAAGTGATGTGTGTGAGTATATGATTGGAGCAGAGAACCGCCAGTCAATACCTTCCACATGGAATAGGGGAAACCGTCACCTCTGTTTTAGGGGCCCCTCTGCTATGTTAATTTACAATTTCCAGATGTTTCCATCCATCTAAACCCCTTATATAAACATTTACATACCATACCTCTTTAAGTGTTCTATGTTTGCTGTGTATAAGAGACTAACTTTCTGCATGTATTTTGAGAGCTCTTTCTCTGCACTGTGCAGCAGTGCGGTGAAACCAGCTGTCCACTCTCGAGCAATAATACTTATGACTCTTCCACATTGCACTCTGTTTTGTGAAAGTTGTGTTTCTGCTTGAAAACAATAAAACAAACAAAGACAGTTTGATTTTCCTTATCTTTGTTATTGAAGACATCTTTACTCACTCTGCTGCATGAAACTTCCACCACACTACAGAACCTATTTTTATCTCGGAAGAACCATGTGTAATGATACACAGGCTTAATAGTTAACGAAGCCTGGAAAAAAAATTCTGTATGTCAAATTTAGTGTCCCAGTCTACACTCACCTATAGGATTATAAGAAAAAAAACATACTAATACTGTGTTTGACCCTCTTTCGCCTTCAAAACTGCCTTAATTCTTTGTGTCATTGATTCAACAAGGTGCTGGAAGCATTCTTTAGAAATGTTGGCCCATATTGATAGGATAGCATCTCCCACACCATTACACCAGCAGCCTGCCCAGTGGTTACAAGGCATGACTGATCCATGTTCTCATTCTGTTTATGCCAAATTCTGACTCTACCATCTGAATGTCTCAACAGAAACTGAGACTCATCAGACCAGGCAACAATTTTCCAGTCTTCAACTGTCCAATTTTGGTGAGCTTGTGCAAATTGTAGCCTAATTTTCCTATTTTTAGTGGAGATGAGTGGTACCCGGTGGAGTCTTCTGCTGGTGTAGCCCATCCGCCTCAAGGTTGTGCGTGTTGTGGCTTCACAAATGCTTTAATGCATAGCTCGGTTGTAACGAGTGGTTATTTTAGTCAAAGTTGATCTTCTATCAGCTTGAATTACTCTGCCCATTCTCCTCTGACCTCTATCATCAACAAGGCACTTTCACCCCCCCAGGACTGCAGCATACTGGATGTATTGCCTTTTTCAGACCATTCTTTGTAAACCCTAGAAATGGCTGTCCGTGAAAATCCCAGTAACTGAGCAGATTGTGAAATATTCAGACCAGCCCGTCTGGCACCAACAACCATGCCACGCTCAAAGTTGCTTAGATCACCTTTCTTTCTGACATTCAGTTTGGAGTTCAGGAGATTGTCTTGACCAAGACCACACCCCTAAATTAACTGAAGCAGCTGCCATGTGATTGGTTGATTAGATAATTGCATTAACGAGAAATGTAGGTGTTCCTAATAATCCTTTAGGTGAGTGTATAACCCAATTCTGCAGAAATTGATTTTTGAATATAGACAGTTTTTTTTAATCCCTATTCCCAATACTCAAAAAGCCTTGGTGCAACTGTGCCCTTGTCTAATTTGGATATTAGAGATGCCAAAGTACCAAGAGTTGTAGGGCGTTGATAAGTGACCCGTTAGATTCCATCTTTATTAATAAAGTAATTTCTCTACGAAAAACAACAAGAAACAAAAACAACAAAACTCGTCTTAGCCAAATAGGAAATTAAGATAGATTTATGGAAGAAACATACAATATATATTTCACATTTAACAGAAGAACTGCATTTTACAGGAAATGGTTAAAAACTGAACAAAAGCTATTATATTTGAAAGGTTTCCAAACACATCTTTCATATGTAAAGCAATGAAAAACAAGTTATAATTTCAAATTTATTAACTGCCTGTTGCTACTCCGACACAAAATCCATAAAAATTCAGGACTAATAAAACGTTTTTTAGGGTGTTGCAGGAACTTAAATCGATTTGATACATCTTCCCCACTGTGGTCTAACTCGAGACAAGTCGTCTTTTGCTAGGAGGATCAGTACTGTTCCTAAAGGCTCTGACACACCAACCCGTACGAGCGTACGTTCTACGCATGCGTAAGACGTAATACGCATGCTAACAGCAGGCGGCGCTAATCTGTATTGTCGCCCAAAAAATGAAAACTGGCAGCTGATTGGAAGAATGTGTCACGTGGGTCTGGCTGTTCCCGGATTTTACAATGGAGCATAATGGCGGCTATTTGTTCGCATAGTTATCATCTTACTGATAAAAGACGGGATATGTCTAAACTAAACTATGTCTACTAGAAACAAAGAGCATTACTTAATTAGCGTACAGCAGAAATAACTTGGATCTGATTGTTCACATGGTTTTACAGGTAGTTTCATGGATGAGTGGCACTGAACACAGAGGGAGCGCCAACAAAAAACTCTTTGCAGATGCCTGGGATATGATGTCAGTGTTGGCTGTAGCAGGATTGTTAATGATTGGAGGGTTAAGGTAAACTTGAGGCGTGTTCTGTTTTATGTGGTTGCTGTTCTGAGTTGGAGCAATACTGTTGGTGCTATATTCGTTCAGGTAACTTGATATTTGTGAATTGTTGGCTGGATTCGGGAATGGAACAGCGCCTACGTAGGCAGCATCATTGGTCACTTTGCCATCTCCAGCAGCCAGGGAAGTTGCTACTTGTCCATGAGGAGTACTGCTGCTGTAACAGCCACTGCTGCTGCATTCCCAGCGGTGGAGGTGCTATACTGTGTCCAGTTGATTGCAGGCTGAAGCGGTTTGCTTCCTGCTCTGGGTAAATCTGGCTTGGATAGAACTCCCCTGTAGAGGGCCCCTCACATTGGTAGGAACTCCCACTGTATACAGGAGGGTTGTTGGGTGTTGTGTAACTTCCAACAGCCTCAGAAGAAAAATAACCTGACTGTCCATTTATGACATAGGCCATCTGACTGCACTGACCATATCCTCCTGAAGCGTCACTGAGGCTCACTGTTCCAACTGGGGAGACGATGCGAGTGACCCGATTGCCCCTGTTTACCTCAGTGTGGTCCGCCTGTCCATTATAACCAACCATAAACTGCTGCTGATGGGGGGTTTGCCTGACAGTTACGATGGTGTTAATGGGCAACTGACGGACCCCAGTGTTGTCAGTCTCTGTGCAATCTCTTGGCTGTGGTATCGTTCTTGGGTTATCGTGAGTGATTTCACAGTAGATGGAACTAGGGTTTAACTGGCTTGTGTTTCCAGAGGTGCTCTGAGCATCGACACTCTTCTGGCGTTGTGGGCCACTGGGGTCAGCAGTGCTGGCAAAGGGTAACATGCTACTGACTGCATTGGCTTCTGTCACTCCGAGCAAAAGGTCGCCACTCGTTGAAACGGAGCCCTCAAGAGATGAGTTGTTGGCATTAGGGGTGCAGAGTTGGTTCTCGTTGCCCAAGATCACAGGAGCTGCTGTTGAGAACTTCTCCACTGAGTTAGCACAGGATGGATGCCACTTTACATCCCATCTCGTTGTTATTTTGGCCATTTTAGTCTGCACAGACTTTGGATCCCATCTTCTTTCTATATCACTTTCGGATGAATTGTTAGCGCAGGAGGTAGTAGTCTCACCATAACCTGGAGTGGATGTGCAAGAGGACATATTTTTCTCAGACTTTATCTCTCTCACCAGAGCCATTAGTCGTGTAAACGCTGTCCAGTCCACAATGGATGTGTCCCGTTCATCAAATCCAGGTCCTGTGTCTTTGTCCTTAGAGGACAGGAGGGTGGATGTTGCAGGAGGGTTAACAGAAGTGGACTCAGAGGCTACTTGGGGGTCTGACTGACTGAAAGGATCCTCGTGTTGGGGGTTACTGGGGAAACTTCTGGCCAGTGTTTCAACAGATCCAACCGTTGGTCCTTTACTTTTTTCTTTTTTTTTTCTTTTGTTCTTTTTGCTGGTTGGAAGGTATTTATCTCTAGGAGACACTGACTGGGTTTCACTTGTTTTAGGACTAACAATAGAGGAAGATGGGGATTCTGAGTTTACCTCTGCCTGTTTCACCTGCAACTCTGGGAAAGGCCTCTGGTGCTGTGAGACTGGGTGTCTGGGTTCTGGTTGCTCTTGGGGACTGAGACACGCTCCAGTCCCAGGGATACGAGAGACAACAGAAGCAGGCTTTGAGGAGACACTAGTCACATCCAGACGACTCAAGACTGTGCTTTGTTTGACCCCATCCAAATCTCCAACTGTTTCTTCCAAATTATGTTTCTCAGTTTTATGTCTTGCTCCTAAGGGAGACAATGGAGGAGGAATAAGAAAACCTTGAATTTATTACAGCACAGACAGGAGATGATAAGCACCAGTTCTGAGTTCTCGAAAAATTATACAGTGGCAAGAAAAAGTATGTGAACCTTTTGGAAATTCATAGCCTGGTTGACACCTGACCCTTCTCAGTTGTAACAGAGCGGGTCTGGGAAAGGTTCATTGACAGCTCATTTTCAAAAGGGGCGTCACCAACGGACGTCGCTCAAATGCCTCTGGGTGCATCGGATAGTCCTTCAACCAATCAGACCAACGATCCGGGTGATGCGTTTCACATCCAATATCCAACAAAAAGAAATTTGATTTTGTTTTTTGGTGTCGTCCTTCCACGCCCTACTTTTTCCTTGCAGGTGTTGCATATTGCAAACTTGTTATCTTCTGCACACACGCTGAAGAATTTCCAAACAGCTGACACGTTGCAGGTTAATTCACACATGTGCGAGAATAGCGCGGACACGCGCTTCACACCGCGAGCGGGTACGCGCCACACAGCGGAAAACTTGAGAGAAAGGAAAAAGAGACGGCGCTGTCGCGTCCATGTGTGTGCGCGTCCTTGAGAACTGTAACTCGTATAACTTATGTGGTCAGTGAATCGTAGCGTTGACCGGCATGAAATCGGCATATATCAGACTGACCTGCCGGTCGCCGGTCATAGCCGAGCACGTGAAGCACGGCTTCTGTAGCAGTCATGTTGAATGTAAACAAAAAGCTGCTCGCCGTCGCTGCCATATATAGAACAATATCTATGGTCGCTGCGCTATCGTCGTCGCGTAAAGCCCGCCTCAGTGGTTGTGATTGGTGCCTCGATTTTGGGGACATTGGAAATGGGTTTGAATTATATACTGTCTATGGTTTGAATGGGCTCGTTGCCAGACTGACTTGCAGCGCAAAACTCAAATTTGCCCAGGCTAGGAATTTCATGGTTTTCTGAATACATTTATCATAAAATGTAATCTGATCTTCATCTAAGTCAAGGGTATTGACAGACAATGTGTCTAAAATAATAAAAAATAATTTAATCTTTCATGTCTTTATTGAGAACAACCAAAAAAAAAACTCAGTGCTTGTGGAAAAAGTACGTGAACCCTCGAGTTAATGACCTCAAAAAAGGTAAATGGAGTCAGGTTATAGCGCACCTGGAGTCTCTTTAAGACAATGAGTTTGGAGGTGTGGACTACAGCTACTTTGACTAATAAAAACCGCTCAAACTTTTGGAGTTTGTGCTGCACAAGAACACACTTATGTGAGCCATGCCTCGCCAAAAAGAGCTTTCAGAGGATCTACGATCAAGAATTGTTGATTTACATAAAGCTGGCAAGGGTTACAAAGTTATTTCAGAGACTTTAGAAATTCACCAGTCTACAGTTAGGCAAACAATCTACAAATGAGACACTTTGGGACTGTTGCTACTCTACCAAGAAGTGGGCGCCCAGTCAAAATGACACCAAGAGCACAACGAAGACTCATCAATGAGGTCAAGAAACAATCCTGAATGACAGCCAAAGATTTGAAGGCATCATTGGAACTGGCTAACATCTCCGTTCATGAGTCTACAATACGTAAAACATTGAACAAGCAGGGTATCTACGGCAGGACACCACAAAGGAAACCACTGCTTACTAAAAAGAACATTGCTGCAAGCCTGAAGTTTGCAAAACAGCACATTGACACTCCACAGCGGTATTGACAAAATGTTTTGTGGACTGATGAAACCAATATTGAACTATTTGGAAATACCACACAGCACTACATCTGGCGTAGAAACGGCACGACATATCATGAAAACATCATCCCAACCGTTAAGTATGGTGGAGGAAACCTCATGATTTGGGCCTGCTCTGCTGCATCAGGGACTGGCCAGCTTAGAATCATTGAGGGGAATATGAATTCCCAGACAATTCTTCAGGATAATGTGAGAATGTCTGTATGTCAGCTGAAACTGTGTAGAAGGTGGGTGATTCAACAGGACAACGACCCAAAACACCGGAGCAAGTCACAAAAGAATGGAAATGCTACGGATTGACTTCAAGAGGGCCATACACATGAGATGTCCAAAGAATATGACAGAGCTAAAGCAGGCCTGCCAGGAAGAATGGGCTAAGATTCCTCCTCAACGATGTGCAGGTCTGATCCACAGCTACAGGAAGCGCCTGGTTGGCGAAATTTTAATTTCCCCACTGGGGATCAATAAACAGTATAAATTATAAATTACTTAAATTGAGGTTATTGCTGCCAAGGGAGGGTCAAACAGTTATTCATTCCAAGGGTTCACTTACTTTTTCCACTTCCATTTTGAATGTTGAATGAGTGTGTTCAATAAAGACATAAAAAGTCAGAATTTGTTTGTTATTATTTTGGACAAATTATGTTTGTCATTACCCTTGACTTAGATGAAGATCAGATCACTTTTTATGACAAATTTATTCAGAAAACAATGAAATTCCAAAAGGTTCACACTTTTTCTTGCCACTGTATATAAAAAAAGATTTATTAGAAGTGGGGTCAGATTCACAAAGCAGGCTCAGACATTTTGTTAACATCAGAATTCTCAACATAACATTAAAAGACACAAATATACACCATATTACAAACAAGGCACCGGAAAACATGAATACATCATTTTAAATTTATAATAGACGGAGAATTACCAAGACAAACCTACAAGTGTTAAGCAAGTCATGCTAGCTTCTGGTTAATTAGTAACAAAATAAATTTTGTGTGCACAGTCAAGCAAGTTGTTTACAAGAGTGGACCTGAACCTGTGCCACTGTGGCCCGTCTCAGGTGCCTGTGCTGGCTGCATCTTCACGGGAAGAGATTCTTCTGGACTCTGCCGGGCCTCAGGCTGCTGGTCTGGGCAACAGAAACCAAAACGCAGAGCTTGTAACCCATATCCTGCTTGTATTAGTCACTCTAGTTAAGCTGTGTATAAGAAGGAGAAGCAAATGACCCTGTAACTGGGCTTATGGGACTCACCTTTTTGTTGTGGAGTAGAGATGAGTAGACTTTTGGTGATGTTTTGCACCACTTTTAAAGCTACAAAAAGCAAATAACACAGTTGATACTAAATATGGTATACTCCCATGGACCATACACACTGTACACTTTGCAAAATAAGCTTACGTTACCTTCATCGAACGAAGCTGTCCGGACATATTCATACAGATCCTCTCTCATGATTATAACCTTTTAAGAGAAGACACAAACAGCAACAATTACCATGATGGATGTGTGCTTCCACTTTAAGACAAATAAAGCAGTTGTATGCGTAAGAAACATCTTGTTGTAAGGGAAAATTCACATATGTATAATCATGTTTGAATATCTTTATTACACATATTGCATCATGGTTGACTTTCTTTATTGCATAGTAATTGATAGGTGAAATAATCAAGCCTGCATGTACTCAAATGTATTTTCATATTTCATATGTTCTATAATGTGTTATTATGATCGAGGGAGAAGGTCACAGGGAGGCAAAGAGGCTCTATGCGTGCGATGGTGGGATCTGGTTCAGATGTCTAAGTTAATAACAAATTAGAGGCCCTGATTGAGTAACTAATTGAATAACTGATTGAGTAACAGATGGCCTTTGGAGGGGACCTACAGGATACTTGAGTCTACCAGAGCATGGGAACCTGACCGTATTAGGACAAAATCATGGATGAGGGTTTCAGGATTTATAAGACTGTAAGGTCGATCCGAAGTTTGGAGAGAGCACTTGAGTCTGTGCAGCGGTGCATGGCTAGGTGCTCTCCCTCATGAGAATCTTGTTCAATATTGAATAAAGCTGCCTATAATCTGAAATCATCGGAGTCGTCATCTTTGAGCATCTCCATCATCAATTTCCAGGGAGTTCCATCTCTCAGTAATGTCTTATCCTATTGATCATTTTGAATCGAACCATGTAACCTTTTTAATCCAAGCAAACCTGATTGTTCCCCAGAGTATCATAAATGTAACATGAGGGTTCTTGGAATGTGCATGACAAAAAGGTTTGTTAGTATTCATCACTGCAGTAGAAGTAAAGATATTTGCGGGTTAGTAAATCTGTAATTAAGACCAGACTAAGATGCCTCTGGGGGAACAGTCCCATCGCATCAGTGGGAAAGTAACAAAAAGGGTCAAGCCTTGACCTTTGGGAAAACTAGCAGAGGGTTAGTTAGTTATTAATGACCAAAAAAGGCCAAGGTTGATGCCACGCTCTGAGCATTAATATGTGACAACACTGAAAGAGATTTTTGTTTGTCCCATTTGTCAGAGTGGAATTGCCACACCCTAAATAACACAATTTACAGTGCTTATTAAAAACACAACAAATACATTAATAACCATATCTTGCCAAAGATACCCCATGGGCATTTGAGATAACATGCATGATACATGGACCTAACATGTTACCTGTGCATCTATCTTGTTGTAACGCTCCTGTTCTGAGAGCATCTGGGCTACTTCCTTTAAAAGTTCCAGTTTCATCCATTGGTGCAGATCCTCCTCCAGCCAGAAGTGCAGATCCAGAGGGTAGTGCCTCCACTGAAACACATGCATCTGTCATACAAAAAAACAAAACATGGAAGCAATTGTTAAATACTTTGGTCGTTATATTGTAGTTGCACTGTATTTTGCATTATTGAGACAACACTCACAGTGCATTTGAGCTTGTGCTCATTGCTACGCATGTGTCGACAGATGTCACCGAAGGAGAGCGTCTCCCTGCAGCTCTCACAAAGGTAGAACGAATTCTGCTTTATCCCTCGACACTCCCACACAGATCCCAGACCTGATGACGACATGCTGTCTTTAACATATTGTATGCCTTTGTGAAATGACATGAACTAATGGGAGTGAATAAGGTTTGCTGTGGAAGGAAACACACCCTACCTATGATTGGTTCAAGGTCATATTCCAACACCCTCAAGAATGTAGACAAATTACTGCAGCTCCGTGCGCTTTTCCCTGTGAAAACCATACAAAATTATTGTCCAAAAATGACTGTATGCATGATGATGCAATTGATGAATTTACTGTTTATTAGACCCCAGATGAGACAAGAAGCTAACGTTAGCGAGCACTGCGGTCCCTCCCTCTGCCGCCCGCGATATTACAAATCCCACTATGGCCACGCCAAGACCCGCCCTTCAATAGCATTTATTGGCCAGGCGTCCATGCTTACGCAAGGTAACGTAACCCCATTTGTTCAGGTCCTATCCCCTTACCAATCGGCTATCCTAACCTTAACCACTCGAGGTCAAATGCCTAACCCCAACCAATCAAGCTGCTTCATAGGGCGGGTTTTGGATGTGAAAAGAAGGAAATGGTTCTTCTATAACATTGCACTTTATATGTGTGTGAATTTCCCACACCAAGAGTAATTTATATAGTTATATTTTATAGCAATCGATTATCTATTCAAAAATGTTCTATGAAAAATGTTCTATAAAAGAGAAGATAGAAAATAAATATTTGTGTGTGCTGTAAAGTGGTTAGAAAAAAAATTAAAAACAATCGGCTAAAATCTGTATCGGCAGGTCAAACTCAATGAAAAATCGGAATCCGACTGCAGTGGTGGTTAGGACAACTCCCCTGACCGCACGCTACTTCATGACATCACCAAACTGCGTCTTTTCTCATAGATTTCATTTTAGAGACCACTACTGGCTTTCAAATAAGATATTGTACGTTTAACACCTACCTGGTGAGTGTTTTGATACACGTTCTGCTTTCTCGCTGGGTCTTAGTTGGTTCTGTTGTTCTGTATTCACCGTTGTAGCATAAGAGGGCAGGTTCTGGTTGAAGAATTTTACAAGTGATGTTTCCTGAGAGCCTTCCAGCACCTTCCGCGTGTCCTGTAACTTTGGATCACTTCTCTCCTGCTGTTGTCTCTTCTCAGGATCAAAGGTTTGAGCAAACCTGCCTGTGGAGTCAGCGGCACCCTGAGGCTTCTGCATTTGGACTGCTGGGAGGTAGGGATGATTGAGATGGTAGATTTGTGTAAATGAGAAGGAAGAGAAAACATAACAATAGCATGATTGCTAGGACTAACAATGACAAGACACTGTATATTTAAATGTATGAACAGTGGAATCTACAATTGGTTAATTTTACAAAAATAATACACAAATGGCAAATGATAATAGTGACTTAAAATATGAGTGAGTCATGAGTATGACACAGAACCAACATACCTGCAAGGCCTGCGTCTTGAACGCTAGGATTGGGCTCATTTTTATTCAAGATCGGCCACGAATGATGCTGGTCTGAAATTGTGTCATTAGCTTCTGGCTCTGAACTTTTTACGCTCTGAGCTCTGGCCGACTGACTCACAGCAAGAGTTTCTTCCTCTTTTGAACTGGATTCAATTTCTGAATTAAGAACCAATATATCAAAAAGTGTGAATTGTATAAGAGTAGAGCGTCTGGACCAATCTTGTGTGTAGGCGTGTGGGTTCTCACCTGGAATCTGGATCAATAGTGCCTTGAGCTCATGTTTTTTCTCCTGCTCTGATTGGTTATCAGAACGTTTTTCTTCCTGTTGCACGTACATCCCTGAGAGACAAAATTGCAGTGATTGGTTTAATATAATTACGTACTTCTGGGCCTCATTCACAGGTCTTCTAATAACATCCCAAAGACATGAGTTTCTCAAGTTCAGAATAAAATTCAGATGGGGCAACAACAAAAATCCATGTGGATTAAAAATACAGATACATTTTTAAACTTAAATGGTGCTTAGAAAGGACACTTGAATTTACCGTCATCTGGGCTTGAAGCTTCATATGGACTGGCGGAAGGAAACTGCGGTCTCAAAACCTGTGCAGTACCGGCTGTGGGGGGTGATAAGACCTGCGAGTCTCGCAGTTCCAATTTTTCTTTCAGCCTTTCAATAGCTGAGAATCAAGATATAATTAAGACAATTGTGAATATAAACTGGCATGAATGATTTATCATTTATTCAGGTTTGATTACTGTGACTCCGCTCATCTGGATACCAAAGACTGTAAATAGAGACGGTTGATATGGTATGAAATTACATGGTGTATGCTGAAGACGGAACACATCATTATCATATCAGATCATACTTTTTTTTAAGCCAAATCAGATCTTACAGATAGGCATACTCGTCTACTGACCATGGGAAAGGAGTCTATTGACTAGTTTCAGGTTAACCTGTGTTTAAAAACCCCACATATACACGCAAACTTTGGTGGAAAAGGGGTATAAGAGTCTAGCATGTCCATTATACGGATGTGTGAGAACAGATGTAGAAAGGCAGATGCCACTGTTTATGAAAGCTAAACCCAATAACTATCCTATATCTCTGATGACATGTTTTTCAATGGGAACAAAGAAACTATTGTTTATAGCATATGTATTTTTCCATACATCTACCTAGGCTATATAACGGTCTTCATTTTGGTAGGGCAGATTCAGGGATATTAAATGTACAATAAACCACCTTGAAACTGAGATCAACTTGTGCTACTCTGATACTTAGTTATATTCTTACCAATAGGCACATGGAATTCCCTCTCCAACTAAAACCTCATTATGCTTAGAAATATTTTTTTGTGTTTCATTTATTTATACAACTGGCTGCTTTTAATTATTCTCTTCTCTTCCAAACAATTTTCTTTAACTTACAGATAAACTTGATATTATAGTTTTACAGTAAAAGGGGTTTTCTCTAGATAAAAATAAACATCTGCAGTATTGTGCTTTTGCCGGGATAATTCCTCAGACAGTTCTCCGCTAATATTGCTGAACAGTTCAACAAACAGCAGAGGGCTCTTTTTTTTTTTTTTACATTGTAAGTCATGTTTTGGTGAGTTACCTTCAACCACTGGAAGATCTGCCAGCTCTTTGTACTCCTCAATCTTCACCTCCACTTCCTAGCAGAAAGTAAGGCACAAAAACACTCATACAATTAAAAGCCATCATTTTTTTTAAAGCCAATTCTTGTACACACTGCATCACACCCTTAAAGCAGATTAACAACCACACAGACTGTCAATTTTGGGTGATTTTGAATGTGTAAGGAGGCTTGAGTGGGTCACCTTATTGGATGGGGATCCTACATCTTTCTCAACCTCAGCCAAGTGGCTCACTATCTTGGCCAATTTGCTCCGCAGCTCGATCGACTTGTCTTTCGTGGCATTCCACCCAGGGTGCTGCTTTTTCTAGTAAGATCATTAAGGGCACACAGTTAGCATCTGTAATACTGCCCTGCTTTACAAGCTACATACTTTTTCTACAACCAGACTTATAAAGCACGTACCACATAGTTAAACTGGTGGGTGAATTCCATTGGGTGACTGGAACTCGTCAACACGACTGAACACAGCTGACAGTAGACTCGCTTCCTTTCTCCACATCTCACTACAATCAGCTGGTCTAAGCCTATAAAGTAAAGAAACCATGCAAACATCTGATTAAACCAAAAAGAGACCAATTCATAGAGACGGAGTTATTTTTCCTGTAAAAATAATAATACTTACCAACTCTAGGAGAGGTTTCCTTTGGCTTTGTCTTACTTGCGGAGGTATGTAGTGGATTCTTATTTTCAGACCTGGCGTGCAGGTGGGGAGCTGCAGGTGCCTTACTCTTATGAATCTTTGATGCAACATCAACAGTTGATCCCGCATAACTCCTTATATGTGCAGCCTTGACACAGTCTTGAGTGTTCTCACATTGAACTGATGGTTTAGTCATTCTAGCAGGGGCTACAGATTTCATCGTAATTTGAGATGCGACCACAGTTTTGGATGCATTTTCAGATTTTTTCGAGACATTTTCCATTTTAGAGACAGGTGCAGTTTTGCAGGCAGCTTCAGGCAATACTGTGGATTCCATGTTAGAGGCGGTGGCCGCTTTATATGAAGTCCCTGGAACTTTGGCTGCAGCTCCAGTTCTTTCCGGTGGTTTGGACAATGTTGCAGATTTTGTGGTTGAGGTCGTGCTTGAGATGGTGGCACTAGGGGTGGAGGAGGATGCTGTACATTTAGAGGTGGTTGCTGTACTTTCGTTGGCAGTTTGTCTCAATTTGTTGGTGACTGTAGTACAGCTGTATGGGGCAGCTGAGAGTTTGGAGATGGGTGCTGTCGATTTGGTGGTGTCTAGAGTAGAGTTGGAAGATTTGACTGGAAGCTTGGAGATGGCTGTCATTGTTATGGTGGAGTTAGTTGCAGCAGAATCCAGATTTGCTTTAGTTTGAGATGGCCCCCACAATTTGGAAGTGGTTGATTTTTGTAATGGTCCAACGGTTGTGTTTGAAGTTAATTCGGTTTTGACCTCACTACTTCTTGAAACAATCAGGGGGGTGCCTGCCTCATCAATCTCCATCTTCACCACCTGTGAAATTAAATGAAACAACCATATTAAGTACACCGCTCAAAGAGCTAATCACTAATCAGGCTGACATGAAGCTGCATTTCCTTGTTAGTCGTTTCATCAACTCACCATGCAGTTGTTTGGGTTCAAACTTATTTCCCTATAGGCCTACACGATATTGGAAAAAAATGAGGCGATATATATTGCGATATGAAAAAAAGACTGCCTATTTACAAATACTAAATAATTCTCAACTAATGGGGTGATTTTGTAAGGGAGTGCATCTACATAGAAAAGAAAAAGGTGAACCAGTCTTTGTTGAACTTTAATGCTTTACAACAGGGGTGTCAAACTCAACTTCACTAAAGGCCACACTTGGAAATAAGAATCCCATCAGGGGCCAGACATGTAGAGTTTAACATGCTTTTATTTAATCTAAGTCAAATATATTTTATTGTATTATTGCATGTCTCATATAGCTTTCTCACTTACAGTTATGTCGACATAAAGCCCTAAAAAAAGTTCCTTAGCCATCATAGAGTTTTGCAAAACAATTATTACATTTTTTTTTTACAGCAATCTGTTTCACAGCCTAAATATGAAAACTCTCTGCTTCTGTGGGAATTCCTGAATCTCAAAGTTGGGAAATCTGCCAAATTCTGCTTTGAGTGTTGCATAATTAGAATTTGAAAAGAGTTTCCTGTCTTTTTGGTTTCTGCGCACAACTAGGTGGGCCAAAATCTATTGTGAACCTAAATTGATATGCGGGCCGGATCAAAACTTACGAGGGGACGGATTTGGCCCGCAGGCCCTGAGTTTGACACGTGCTTTACAAAAACCAAAGCAAGTAAGCGCTGTGACTACTCTTCTGAAGTGATGTTGGAGAGGGAAATTAGATGGTTAAATACACTGGTTGACTGACATGACACTATTGTATTCATATAATACTATCAATCCAGGCTAAAGTGAATGATATCAATAATGCATGCATGTTGCTTCCTCTAAATTTCAGGTTGCGGTCGACTGGTGGGGCCTGCTTTGGCTGTTTGATACATTTATCAACATTGATTGTTGGTTTGCTGTGCATGCAGAGCCTGCATGTCACACACTTGCAACAAACTGTGTATCCAAGAGCACTTAAATCAGTGTAAATGACATTATAACAGACAGACAGACAGACTGCTGTTGTAGATTAGTGTTACGTTTCCAGCGTCGCAGCTCCGAAACCATAACCTTAGTTGAGACAGATGCCCTCGTTTCTTTAGGCTAACTATATTAGCTTTAGCCTGGCTGGTAGCAGCTTTCTGTGATTAAAATGGCCGGGAGATGTTGTAATTACATTGCATTAATCAGGTGATTTAGTTTTTGCAGCGAACATAATGACTATTATGGAAAAGTATGTGCATCACTGTCAGAGGCAGCTGCCGCTTACGGTAGGGTTCCGTCTAAATTAATTTATTCATAACATGAACTGTAAAATAGCAGGAGGCCATTTTTTGTGCATAATGCAGCACACAACCTCAGAACATGTGAACAGAACATAATATGAATGAATCTTTTTCTTCGTGTTTTTGTCGTTCTTTTGGGTTACTAAAGCCTTTCCCAATGTTCTTTTCCTAAACACAACCTTTTTCTCTCTCCCTTTTCTTTTTTTACACGTGTGCGACGTTTTCGCGATAGTACGGCATGTTCTCGCGGTAACGCGCAACGTGGCGACGCCACGTGGTGTGTATGTTTACATCCCCTGTTTACAGCGTAGACATACACGTTGATAGCTCAAAATGCGTACAGATAACACGCCATTTGGCTTCAGGAAAGTGTTGCCACGTTGCCTATTTTAGAGTCAAACCTTCGTTTAAAAGCATAATTAGGACGGAAACGCCACTTAAGATTTATCGTAATTTCGTTTTTCGGTCAAATGGCCTCTTGAATGGGAGTGCTAGGGGCACTACTATGATCACATCAAAATCATTATTTTTAAAACACTAAAGGCTCGACACAACATGAAACTTCAGTATCACCAGGTGCTCTACACATGAACTCGAGCATTGTTTGTGTACAAAGAGTTTACTAAAAGAAAGGTTTTGAACAACTCACTTTGCTGCTGTTTTTTCCGCTCGCAGCCATCTTTGCCAGTCAAAAAGAGTCGATCTACAAATGTGAATGAACGGACTCCGTAGGAGGAAATGTCACTTATAGGAGGCTCCTTTTTCAACTACAAGACTGTTAAGAAAAATTCTGGGACGTGTTCGTTGAATCTCTGAGGAAGGAGAGGCTTGGGTCCAATGAAGAATTAACAAAAGATTTAACTAAACAGAATGATATGAATGACATGTCAAAACAATAGAACACTAAAAACACTGAAAACACTGCCAGCAGCAGACTTCAAAAACATGCTTCCCCTTTGGGAGTCACACTTTAACAGCCACGAATCTCCCTCTGCCCGTTCTCCATATCCCTGGACCTAGGGGTGGTTCCATTCCCCACGTGTATTAAACCCATTCTCATTGGTCCGTCGTTGGCATGGCGACGTGTTTGGGAGCATCTCATTGGCTTTATTCATTGCCTTAGGTGAGGCCATACCTCTAGCATGCACACTGGGGGTTGCTCCCGGACACAGATAATGGGAGGGTCCATTCTATTCAATCTTACAGAGATAAACATTCCTTTGTTCTAATCTAGTGTCGGCACAGCAGGGGAGGCTCTCAAAAGGCTGGGACAGATGTTATCTTTCCTGTTTAGACAAGTCTCCTCCTGTATGCAAATTGACAGACACGTCTGTGACTACCTCAAAACATTAAAAGTACATTGGTACCAAATATTAACATTGTTTTAACTTTTTAAAACACAACAAAGGTCAATATTGTTTTTCACAAACGACAAAACAATGTATTATCTGTGCATTTATATGGAACTAAGCTTTAGGAGCTTTCCATCTTTACTGTCCTCCCCGTTACGTTGCATCTGGAGATCGACTACTTTTGACTAGCAAGATGGCTGCAAGCAGAAACAACAACAGCTAAAGTGACTTGTTCAAAACCTTTTTTAGTAAACTCTGTGTACACAAACAATGTTCTCAATGTTTATCTGTGTTTTTTTGTTATGGTTAGGGTTAAGGTTAAGTGCCTTGAAGGCAGCGACCGCAGCACTGCCTGGAAGGAGCAGTTGGGGGCAAAACACACCATTGAGCGTTCTCAATGCTGGAGTTCATGTGTAGAGCCCCTGGTGAGACTTCGAGCAACATCTCATGTTGTGTCGAGCCTTCTTTGTGTTTTAAAAATAGCGATTCTGATGCTATCATAGTAGTGCCTCTAGCACTCCCATTCAAAAGGCCATTTGACCGAAAAACTAAATTACGGTAAATCTTAAAAGTGGCGTTTCCGTCCTAATTATGCTTTTAAATGAAAGTTTGACTCGGGTATATTTTCAAAAAGACCCTAGGTTGCATTTTTGCGAGAGTTACCCTTTAAACATTCTAAAGCCTCTTTAAGGGTAATCTGTGTAATCTGAGTTTCTGAATCTTGTTATAACTAAGATCTCGAAAAAAGAAAAGAAAAATAGATTTGTGATTTATTTTCATGAATAAAAACATTTCAAAAACAGGTTTTTGATTCAACTCTGGAAGATACAGTGTTGCCATGGAAATGCCAGAGTGATATTTATAGTGATGAGCATGGTGTGCGGTCATTCTGATTTGATCACTATTTCAATGTCTAGTTGGCCAATCAGATTGCCTTGTTGATCTACTTGTTGTATAATGCCAAATTGTCTGACCTGACAGAGCTCATTTTCAGCATCAAGGGTGACCGAGGTGTCCACAGGAAGTTCACGCCCACTGTGCTGCTGATCCCGAAGTGCCTTCACTGTCTGCATGGCTGTGTAGATTATGGGAAATACAGAAGAAATACTGTACAGTAAAGGTTGTGACTTTTGTATTCACGTGTTAATTGAAATAAATCAGCTTCAACCAAAACTACTAAGAAAAAAATAAGAAAAGAAAAACAGTCTCAAAATTAAGGAAGGGTGTAACCTTACCTGATTCAAAGCTTTGCTTTGAGAGGTTATTGTAAATCTCCTCATCCAGATCAACAACCTGGAGTCCAGACATCAACAACAATTGGTAAAACCTTATAATGTTATACATTATCCAGGGCTGGCCAAAGGAAAATGGTTCTATTTTCTATCTCAGTTTATGAAGTGACAGTTATAACAATTTCCACAAATGAAAGAACGAGGACCAAACCTGAGCCTCTCCATATCCATTTTCTTGTTCAAACGAAGCAGCCAAACGTCTGATCTCCTCCCTCTGGTGAATCAATGGTGGGGGTGGGAGTCTCTGTAACCCCTAATGTCAGAAATGCTCTTTCAGAAGGCATTACTACTACAATGTAATGTAATATGGCACTTAAATGCACTTAATGTTTAGTTATTTTAGAGATGATATTGTAAGCAATGTAGGCAATACAAATGTTGCTTTTTTTCCAAAAATGTTGCTTTTTTCCCCCAAAATTTTGCTTTTTTTTCCAAAATTTTTGCTTTTTTCCCTAGTTTTGGTTATTTAAAAAAAACGAGAAAAAGAAATTCTGATTAATCGATCGATAAAGTGCTAGATTAATCGATTACAAAAAGAATAGATAGCTGCAGCCCTAAACAACTGTATTTTAAAACTTCTCTACCACTCTGATTCAACTTAACATTTTTCGAACTTTGTTAACTTGGCATGCTTTAATGCACAGAACGAGCACTGTGGATTTTGTCCCCCACTTCTTTGCTCTATGAAGGTATCTCTTCATGGCCAGTATGGAGAGGAGGAAGGATTACAAGCCTTTCAATGTACATATCGCTAGGGCTGAACGATTTTTGAAAATAATCTAATTGCGATTTTTTTCAAAAATATTGCGATTGAGATTCAATATGCGATTATTTTTTAAGCTCTTTGTCTTCTGTATTATTCAACAAAAACTAGCAATAAATCATTGTATAGTATGAAAAACACAAGATTAGATAGACTAAACAACCTGTTCTTTCCTGGAGGCCAGGTCTGTATGTGATGATGAAATTAGGTGATGAATGAATTTATATGAATTACATCTTTTATTTAACTACTTCAATCACAGTAGTATATTGAGCACTGACCAAGCATGGTGTAAACATTCATATGGAAGTCAGAAACAAATCACACTAAAGTGCAGATTGCAGAAATATAACAAATGTGGCTTTACCACACTTAGTAGTATTTAGATTTAATTATTATTTACACAGACATATGTAAACATGTGGATTGCACTTTTTAAACACTGTCTTTGAACTTTACTAGACAGTTAAATAAGTACATACATCGGTGTATTTTCTTTAACAGCGCACAGAGAGGAGCTCTGGAGGACCTCCCTCCCTTCATGAAGTATGGTTGCGTGCCGTGTGCATGACAGCATCAACGACGCTGCACTTGCTCAGAGCGGCTATCGTTACGTTAGTAGTAGCATGCAGGTGTTGCCGTGGGATTAGCTAACTGTACTAATAAAACCGTTGAAACAACGTGAAAGCTCCCCGAACGTCATTTATCAGAGTCTGGTTGTTACCCCTCTCCGCGGCAGTCTCCTCCACTCCATATCTTTATAACGGAGCTAACCGCTAATCAGAGCTAATCGTTGCTAACCGAGCCTTCAGTTCTGCGTGCCTGTATTCATTAACTGCATGTATGGACTGGAGCCCGAATAAAACCCTTACACATTTTAAACTACAACTCAGAGTTGTTTGAATGACAGAAATCTGCTCAAGGTATGGCCAAAGAACTTCTAATATATCCGGCTTTGGTATGGCGTACAGTTAGCGTTGCTATGGTACTGATAAACAAACCTGCTAATGCTAATTGTTTAGCTAGCAACAGACATCGAACTATTGACATTATACCGCTATATCACATTTAACCGACGTGACATGTCAACGTCCTGGGCAACTTTTCTCCACGCAGCAGCCTTTCCATTTATATCTGTATAAGAGAGGTCATAGAGAATAGTACATTCAGACACTTATCAGTCGTTCTAGTCTGTCTGCCATTTTTGTGAGTCGCCTTCGAAGCTTTTCAACGTGTATAGATGCGACTTCTATTTACCTAGTTGATGTCTGATGCGGGACTGATTTGCTCTCGTGAGTCACGTGACCAAATCGCAGCCTTTGCGATTAGGAAATCGCGTTCTAACATATCGCGATATTATCGCAAATGCAATTAATCGTTCAGCCCTACATATCGCATATGAGAGGTCCAATAAAATGGACTCAAAAAAATCCAAACCTAACCTTTTAACATTTACTCACCACCAGGTAGCTCTTCTGGTGGTAGGGTCCGGTAACATGGGTGATGATGTCCTTCTCTGGGATCTTCAGAGAGCAGCACTCACAAAAGTAGATGGGGTCACACTCATCGCAGTGGCATTCAAGAAGTTCACTTAAGCCTAGAAGATATATTGTTAACTATTAATATTGTGTAAGAAATCGCCTCCCTGGATAGAAACTTTCTTATTTAATTAGAAAATGAATGAAGCTCAAGCAAACAACAATAAAATGTTATGGGGAATCAAAATATGATCAGTTATCAATAAAACAACATTAACAGTAGACCGAACTGACCAAGTATTCTACAATACAGTAGATCACACAAGACTCTTTTACATTAGGTCGAGCATGGATTCTTTAAAAAAATAAAAAATAAAATAAAAAAAAAGAAAAAAAAAAAGGCACTGACCAACGACAGGATCTCGGTTCTTCCTCTTGACATACTTCCACAATTGATCTTGTTGGTGGTTCACGTTAGAAGATGCTGTAACAACAAACATTTTCATAGAAACACTGAGAAAAAAATAAAAAAATAAATCTTCCAAAAACCTCAATATGGCATTTACATACCTTTGTCCTTTGCAGTTTCATGACTTGGTTTGCCACTTTCTCCCTTGTCTGCGGTGGTTACCTCCTCGTGTTCGTAACTTGGCAAGTTCTGCGGTTCTTTACAGAATGCGTCTTCTTTGGAGGTGAGCCGCTGCCTTTTATGGCTTATTTCTTGCTTGGCATTCTCAACAGGACAGGTGTCCTGTGAGATTTTCCTTTTCTGGGTCAACTGTGTCAGGGCATCTTTGCCATCTGTCCTTGAATTCTTGTCTGTGTCCTTGCAGCTTTCTAGTGTCTGCCCACTTGGTTCTCTCATTCTAGGGTCTTCTATCTTCTCCTTTAGGTCTTCTATCTTCACCTTTATCGCCTGGCATGTCTCACTTCCTGCATTCTTTATCTCCTCTGAACTAGTTTTTGAAAACACCTCCCTTCTCTGCTCTGATTCTTTTTCACTGGGTGTAGAAGTTTCTACACCGTGTGTATTGGTGACTTCAGCACCAACTTCTACTGAAATCTTTTTCAGGGTCACCTCACTATTGTCTGTAGATCTTTGACACGTTTTCTCACCCCCCTCCATCATGCTGCTGTTATTCTGACTGTCCTTGTCGACATCTTTCAGGGTTTTTCTGGGGACTGAGAAACATCCACGTCATAAAAAAAATGCATTCGATTATAAAATTATCAACACTGTTTTATAAGCATCACATTATAAGCAATAATACAAATGCAATAAATGATAAGGAAAATAGTGGATGAGGTGAACATAAAAGCCAATTAGCAGAAAGCAACATGCATGCTTGTTATATTTTTCTTTTCTGCTACACAAAATAAAATAAAAAACAACAACAAACAAATCTCCCATCAGGGGAACCCAAGCCTGAAATACTCCAAATATGAATGTTTCCATAGTCTTACTGGTACCACTGTCATACTGCACATAAAACATCAACATTACTCTCAAAATTAGTATTCTGCTTGACTTACCCAGCTTCTTTTTAGGCATTATTTGGGGTTTATAGTATACATTCTCTCTCTTAGCTGCAGCTGCCAGGATGAATGTTGCTGGAACAAAATAGTATAAATCAGCCAAAAAAAAATCTATTCAGTTACAGATGCCAATATTGAACATTCATTGCAATACAAAGACAAAGACTCACCTTTAGAATACGAGCAGGGCTCCCAAATGGGCTTGTTCAACTTTATTACCTTTAAAAGGCAGAAAATAATGGAGACAAAAGCATTGGTGCATGGCTAGAGAGGCTACATGAAGATGGTACAGAAACTTAATTTCTGGTATAGAATACCTGTACGTGTGATATGGAGTGAAAACGCGTTGCCTGTTTTGCCAAGTCCAATAAGGTCTCTGCATCTGTGCTCGAATTCTGGGAGCCTGGGTGGAAACGGTCCTACACACACAAAGCACAAATGTTTAGTCGAGCAAACCGGGAATTGTTTTTCGTTACACTTATATGTATACAATATCTAATACACCAAATATTTAGACCCTCCTTTGTTGAGATTATTGTACTTATTTATGTGGCTTCATGGTCCCCAGGATGAAAAGGAACCAGCTAAAACTAACAAACAGTATTGACCGATGCATCTTAAAACAGATTAACAATTACAATGTAGCAATTTGTTACTATTTGGGAAACAAATTGTGAATAATCAAAGTATGTTTAACCCTTGTGTTGTCGTCACGTCAACGTTAAAAAAAATTTGACGCCTTTTTTTCACAGTTTGTTTTTGCTTTTTCCAACATTTTAAATTGTTACATTTTTCTTCTACACATTTTCAGCGCTTATTTCTATGTAAAACAAAAATTGAAAAGGGGTCAATGTGACCCGAAGTCAACACAAGGGTTAAAATGACTGCAGAACTAATTACAGTAGGTTTTTTTTTCTGTCTTGTATAATAACTAAGTAGTGGTAAAGCAGTAGTTTTAACAGCATCATCATCATTACTCAGATTATTATAAAGTCAGCTATGGATGTGGAAATGAAAATTGTGAACATAGAATATTTAAGTACTACAACAAAATACTGAAGATTTAAATCAGTGACAATTAAAATAACTGAACTAATGTAATTAGTTATTTAAAAAAGTATTTGAATATGAGGAATGAATGAGTCCTAAGAAATAAAACCAACAATAAACATGCAAATTAGGAACAAATTGCATGATAGGTTTTGATTTTACCTGACAGCACATTCCTGCCATCAAGTTGTGCTGTATTAACTTGACATATCATTAGTGATTATGCTGCTGAGGCAAAAAGGTCACATTATTATGAATGCATTTAGAAAAAGTCGCAACCAAAAAATTAAATGGATACCTTATTCCAGGTTTAAAGAGATAGTTGAAGAAATATCTGGAGAATAACTCTACTGCAGTAAGAAATACCACATTTAATTCTCATTTGAAAGTATTTCTTTTCGCTGCCCAAACAAAGTCTAAATCTCACAGATATAGAAGAACAGTAATAATAGTAACAGCTTACAGACACGGTGCTTCTTGCATTGGATTTTTCCAACTGTGCCGCTGTTTGCCTGCCTTTACCCTAACACCCCAAATAATCACAAGCGATACTAAGCGACAATAAGAGAATAACAGTCACCATTAATGGAAAAATAATGCAGTTAAGATGTGTGAATAAAAACACTCACCAGAAACGTTGCAACATGCTCCCGACTGAACACATGAGCATAACATTCATCGTCTAACAACCGCCTCTCACAGAGCAAACACAGGAATCCCACTTCTGTTAGCTGATCCCGTTTGACACACACGTCGTGCCTGACCACGAACTGACAACCTGCCATGATAAGGCAAAGAAAAGTCAAAAATTCCCACAGTGCATTTCAAATATCTGGCAAGACCTTTTCTCGCCGGTGGTACTCACCGAGCAGAGGAAATCTCTCGTTTTGTTGGAGTTTGCTGTAAGTTTCACGCTGTGGAACTGCACAGATATAAAAACAGTCCAACATGGACTAGTCAGCTGAAGGTAATCAATTTCATTTCATTTATTTAGGGCTAAGATAGTATTTTGTTACTAACCTTCACACTTTAAGTGAGTGTGGTGTAGATCAAGTCTCTCCACCACTGCAGACAAAATCAAGAATAGGACAACACAACTGGTTTTTTTGGATTTCTATGTTGTTTGAGTTGGCTTGGTGGCAAGCATGACCTGAACCACTTCAAATAATCTCACAGAGCAGGGTTCACAATTTTGGGAAGTTTGTCTCCCCAGCTATCCCGGAATAATTCGATGTACGTAATTCCTACCTTTTGAGTAACTCAGTCGGATGAGGCTCTGAAACACCTTGTGTGGGATATCAAATACCTGAGAAAGGAAAGATTCTCAATTAGTAATGCCTAAAAAATATTATTTAGTCTACAGAAGATGAACCTTTTTGTTCTTTTACATTAACAAGCTCGACTGAGGTTAGTTATTGCCTTTTAGACGGACTTTTAGTGTGTATGCTATGATTCCAGACATAATGGCACAAGTATCAGGCAAAGCAGCAAGAATGACATTTATATATCCGTGAGGGAAATCCCTGCTATGCTGCTTTTTCAATTATGCTCAGGCTCTTGCACTTACAATTGTATACATCTTATGTATCGACCACAATAATGGAATGTTTTACATTTAGTTGTTGGGAAACTAAAAAACAAGTAAACTCACTGTAAAAGAGTTTAGCCTGAAAGGGGTAACCGTGTTCTAAGAAATTGAGGATATGCATACATAGAGAAATGACAAGTCGGGGGGAACAGGTCTGTTCCAAGTTCTTTGGCATTTCACCTTCAGTTTCATCGGATTTGATCCTTTTTCCCTTTCTTCTTCCCATGCCATTGTCCTCAAGACTTCCAGATCCAGAGGTTTCTCCCACGCAAAAGGCAGCCGCCAGGGATTCTGGTACAGCTAAAAAGGCAAAGACAAAGCTGTTAAACCAGCTTTTTATAAGCATATCACAGAGGGGTCAGCTGTATATTACGGTGTTTCTGGGCCCTGCAGGACTCAAGTGTGTCTGTTCTAAATTGCTCGTGCAATTATGTAACCATAACAAAATAAACCGCTCATTGTGATGGATTCCCAGGCTCAGGGCTGGATTGGCCATCCGACAGACGTGGCACTTTCCTTTGGGCCGACACAATTACACACAGGAGGGGGTGTCTCGGATTCCCGTAACCATATTATAACCGTATCTCCTCAAATACTGAGGAATTTCTACTCCTGTATCATTTAGAGCGTCCTGAAAACAGCACCAAACAGCACGCAAAGCCCTGCAGAGGGTGGTTCATTCGGATGAACGTATAATAAGCGGTTCCCTACTCTGCCTAAAGGATATTTACTCCAGGCGCTGCAAGAAAATAGCTATGAGAATCATTAAAGATCAAAACCACCCAGGTCACACCGTTTTCTCCCTGTTGAGGTCGAGAAGAAAGTACTTTCTGCATGAATAATTTTAGTAGGCCTGTTTGAGCTAAAATGCAAGGGCCAATTTTTTTTGTCCCAATCCAGCGTAGCCCAGGATAGAGCAATCACTTATATGCTACTTAATAAGAACATGTGTACATAATTTATTAGAAAGTGGGTCACTTCACAGCAGTATTAGTAAAATGCTGATCCCTTTAATTCACAAAAAGAAAATCAAACAATGTGGCAGCTATTTAATGTGATAAAAAAAAAAAAATAATTTGCAATTCCTCACACGCATCAGGTGTTCTGCGGACCTCCAGCTGCAGTGAACACAAACCACATAAATGACTTAAACTCACCAACGTGTGTATGAGATGTTTTGGGGAGTCAAAGTGTTGCCTGAGGAAGGAGTGGGGGAAACAGTCCTCACAAGCAAAGCACACATAAATAGGTTCCTCCTGAAGCTGAGTGCTGATACACGTCACAACCAGGGGTACACCTAAACAAACAAATAAGAAATATTATATTTTTCACTTTAGCGCCTTAAAATAGGACAATGATAACAAGAGGATCCACTCACCAATAACTGGTTGATTTTGCCCCGAGCGCTTTTTGAGGTACTCAAGGTATAAACCCAGATTGATTTTCGATCCTAACGTAAAAGGAAAGAGGGTTAGGAGATTCAATAGCAATTTTCCTTAGGTTAGAGCAGGAGTGAACATCAACTCGAACTTTCCAAGATGGATGCCAATTTTTGGCTTACTGTGTGAACATAAATCAGTTCTATATTTATAGGTTTATATTTTTAAATAGCTGGCAGACCTTTTGACCAATATAGTTTCAAACTGATTCAAAGTGTTGCAGCATGTTGTAACAGGAGAAAAGTGTACCTTGGAAATAAGCATCAACACCTGTAAGAAAAGAGGGATATTGTCATTTCTCATTTAATTGAGCCTAACACAACACCATTATATGAGAAATGAGAGGAAAGTACACGATACCTTCACCAAAGAGTTTAGTGAACATCTAGGGAAAAACATTAGGGACAGATCTTAGAGAGTATATAATGTCACACTGTGTAGCGCATCATGTATAATCACAAAGGACTTGTAGGAAGCTATGAAAATGTTGATATACCTCTTTGTGTATCGACTCTGACAAATGTGAGGAATAATGACCTATATGGTCAAAGCTCATACTGCAGTTCTGCCACAAGGGAGAAACAAAAAATAAATACACAAAGTTCACCAAACAAACTTGTGTTCTTAATGTTCCCTCCAACATAAATAATATTAGGTACAGTAATGATATCCGGGTCATTGTAGTGAAATTTATAATTTATCACCTGACAGCGTAGTTCGTACGATAATGCTGCTGACGGCACCGATGCAGCGCGATACACTGCAAAGACAAAAACATAGCATTGAGTTGTTAATTCCACATTCTTAACTGTAAAAACATGTTGAATAGAATATCTGTGATTTGCTTTTTAAAAGAAGAAATACAATACACCGTCTCTTCTTCTGGAATGTCTGGCTAATTTTTTTTATTTTAGCAGTTTAAAAATACTGGAGTTTAGTTGACATTTCACATTATCACAAACAGTGTATGACCAACAGCTTAAATGGCCTAACTAGTTCATACTGATAATACACACCCAGCTTGTTCCCTGGTTTGACACTTGTAATCAAGCCGCTCTCATTGTTTTCCTTCCTGATGGATTCCAGTGCCTTCAATGCTACAAGCCACCAAAGGATCAATTAGTAAAACATAATACTGGGTTTAACTGAAGGTCTAGTTCATTCAGAGGAATACGACAAACTGAGGCATGAAAAATAAAAACCAACCTTGTGCATAACTAGCAAAATTCACCGATGTGAATTTGGCAGGCTCCAGGCTCACTTGCTGTAAGAAAAAGTCATACGGTTTTACATTAATATGGACAAAAGCATACATTTGGGACACCTGCACTAGTGACTTTGTGAACCATATTACCTTCATATCAGTGTTTGAAGTACTGTGAATTTCCTCCGTCTGCTTTGCAAAATTGAGCAACGTGGGGGCAAACTTGTTGTAATCCACGTAGGATTCCTTTGCCAGCAAAGTAGACGGATGCCACGCTCTCTGCACAGATGATATGTGAATCACACAAATGCTCCATAAGAAATTATGCATATTTTTTTTCCAAACTTCAAAACACTTAGATCTAGCCAAGAAGACATCAGTTCAGTTCAAGTTTAGTGTCATATGCATATTAGTACGAAGTACCACAGCAATGAAATACAATGTGCCTTAGCACTCTCTCACCACCAATCAATAACAATTTTTAATTTTTTCCAATCGAGCTAATTGCCTTATTGTCAATGACACAGATTCCATTATTCCCTCACAGACGCACCATCTGAATGACCTACATCCTGGATAAAACCTAGCGTTGTAGATATTCCCTGTGTCTCTGGGATTGTGTGTTTTTTTTTTTAAATACTCTCTTTTAATGTCAAAGCTACTTACAAAGTAACAAAAGATGTGGTCAAAGCTCAGGACATGTTTGATGATCATGTGGGCGGCCAAAGGTAGGTTGCAGAGCGTGCAGAGGTAGTATCTCTTCTCCGTCGGCCCAACACAAATGCATTCAACAAGGTGCTGCATACCTACAAGACCATGACCAGAGAAGACCGAAAAGGGAAAGAAGTTCAAAAAGAAAGATGAGGAAGGCCAACAATGTAGTTAACTTTGCAGCGTATGCATGTGAATTTCATCTCGTTCTTCCTAGGATCATTAATTTTGTTGAATTGGTATTATACGATTATCTCTGTAGAGTAGCGACAAGGTAATCCCATAACAAAACATTTCTCTAAATTATTACAATTATTCTATGAGACAAAATAAACGTTGCCCTTTTGGTCTTGTTTTTCATGCCCTTCCTGTTCTCCGTACTAAGCACATTTCATTACCAGCAGAATTTGCAGAAGCGTTTTGTGAGGCATTTACTGACCAAGAAGTGGATGCTTCCTGTTGCGGTCTCTTTGGTATGTTTGTATCATTGTCCTCTTTGGCTTGGTAACTAGAGGTGGGGAGATTGCAGCGATGAAACATGGACTAAAAGGATAATAAATCAAAATAAATGTAACATATGCAGATAAACAGTATCATTACAAGTAGAAGAAACAACGAGCTGCTGATTTGATTATATGTAACACCCTGATAAAGCAATGCTTTTGTATAGGGGTATTAGATGGGTAGGGTCTTAAGTGTATATTAAACTCCAATATCTGGACAAGCAGAAATGAAGAGTCCTGAGAAAAATTTACAGACACACCTTCAAGCAGCTTGAGAAGCTTGTCATTTTCACCGAGAGTGTGCATCACTGCAAAGTAGGATAAGATCATTTTCATTAAACATACAATTTAATAGAATTTTGCACAGGGAAATCTTAGAATTGCCTACCTTCAGTGTAGGTACTTCTTTCAAGCCTATTCAACAGATCTTCAGGTAAATCCAACAACTGCAGAGATAAAAATAAGGAAAACAGGCTTTCACCCCACCAATACAAATATTGCAACACAGTCTCTTTACACAGTAGAAAATATGCCTGCTGGAGTCAAAAATGACACTATTAGAGCAGTGAGACTGAAACAAACTGACTGAACTAAAATTGTGGGCTGGAAAACCAAAACAATGAGCTTAAAGAAAATGTGAAGTTCCATAGAGCCGAGAGGAACCGCAGAGTTGGGCGTTTATTCTTTGTGGGTTTTGAGTTTGAGTTTAGTTTATTTATAAAAAGGGGACAGCGCAAATTAATAAAACACATGATTTCCCATGGGTTAAAAAAGCCAGAATTAGCCAAAAGGCTATTTTTCATCTGTAGTCCCCTGCCTTCGATGTTAAAAAAGGCTTTTTAAAATACAAAGAAACAAAAAACACAAGCAAACAAGACTTAGCACAAAGCATCACAAAAACCGTTAACAACAAAACAGAGCTCAACACACAACGTAGCACAAAACAAGACAACACAAAAGCAGAAGGATGTACAACAAAGCAAAACAACAGGGTATAAAGTTTTCACTTCGAGCGACCCCTTTCACATACAAGTAGTTATGTGATCCATTGTTGATATAAAATTATGAAATACAGCTGCTTTCATGTTTCAATATTCATTCCAAAATTATGATTCCAGACCTCCAGGTACAAACCTGTAGTTGTCCGTGCCCCCTCTTTTTCACTTCCTTCATGACCTGAGGTCTGAGAAAGATTCTTGAATCCATGATGGGTATCCAGCCGAAATTCAGCATGTTGGGGTTTGTGTAGTTCTAAAATACAAAATACTAATTAAAATGTGGTTCCATATGTTGAGCGTTGGTTCATTTTTATGATGTTCAGCACTTACAAAGTAGTTTCTGAAATGGTCACTAGAAGAGAGGTGGTGTATAATCATGTCTGGTGGACGCTTTTCCCCACAGGCATGGCACAGGTAAAAATGTGTGTCTGTCTCTGGACTGAAACACAGAGTCATCAGAGACAAGCCTGGAAGAAAGTACATTTAAAACAGAATAATTACTTCAAACGTAACTCATCTTCTACATCTTTGATATCTGGAAATGGATCGAGGAGAATTCACAGATGACCGATTCAGATGTCTTCAGATTAGATGCAGTTTTATTCAGATAGATAACACGCACAGTCGAGTGGGAGAAACCGTCTCACACACAGATCAGGCACAGACCAGTTTCTCACTGAACACCAAGTTAACAGACTCCTTTATACTGTTTGGTCTCACATCTGGAGAACCAGTTGTCAATCACATAATCATAACAACTTAGGGCCACATCCTTAGGTGGTCTCTGATGTTGGTTAGACCTCCTCTAAAAAGGTCACAGGTGAAGATTACATATCTTGTTTTTCAGCTCCCTGCACAAAACATAATAAATGACACCTGGAGAATATTAGTCCTCATAGCATCCGATACGGTCATGGTGTCATACCCAGATGTTTCCCATGATCATCACCACTCGGGTCCCTCACATCAACATCAGTTGGAACGTGAGGTTCACACACATAATAACCCTATATAATATATTGTAGAAGATATCTTTGAAAGCATGCAGACTTAATGTTCAACCTATCAATCTTCAGCAGTAATATACATTCTGTCACAGGTTTACATTTGATTTAAAGAGAACAATCCTATAGGTCCATGTCCATCTGATGCCGGATACATTGCTTGAAGCTACAAATTATGTAAATTTTTATGAGCCATCAACTAAAAAAATATTATTAGTTAGACAAATATTTAGTCATGAAGACAAGCACAGAGAATAATGTGTCCTTTTTCCCTTCAGCTATGATAATAACTTATATAATACTGTGTCAGCATAGATTTCTAGTTTGTTAAATAAAAGACTGTGCTTTAAAAAGGTAGAGTATACAATATAATTACCGGTATGTTGCCGCAGTAATATAGAAGCAAAGATTCAGTTAGACTAAAATTGAACAGAAATTTTACTGCCATGTCAATCAGGTGCACAATGTTGCCCTATTTCTCATATTGCGGTCAATCATTCTAACTCTGCAACATTAGAGTGGTTGGTCTCCTGCTGGGATGCATGAGAAAAAAAGCATACAAGCATACTCAAATACACTTTACTAACCTATGACAGGTTGTTTGATGCCATGCCTGGCACGTGGATGGATCATAACAAGGTAGGGAAAGAAGCCTGTAGAGTATACATAACCATGGAAGAAAAGAGGATTACGCTTGAGCTACTCAGGACAGCCCACATTACTTAAATCTTAACTTTAAATAAATGGGTCCAGTGATGTACATTGGCCACATATGACAATGTGACATTCAAATTTGTTAATTTTTGCATATTATGCGTTTTAACCTTCTCAGTCTAAATAATAGGCCAAAAGGTATATGAATGCTTACAACAACCTAAGTTATACACTATATAAAAGAAGTGGATGTAGCCACCGTTAGGGGTGGGAATCACAGGGTACCTCACGATACCATACAAGGCTCACGATACCGATAATATCACGATACAGCAATTCTGCAATAATCAATATATTGCTAGACAATCCTATAATGATACATCACGATATTATAATAATAAGATTCATTAACGAATCCAGGTATTTTGCTAGAACCCATCGTTAGGGGTAATGTGCAAAACAATGCAGCAATGTGGGCAAGGAAGAAGAAGGCCATTAGCAAGGAAAAAAAATCAATGTGAACGATGCAGGTTTCAATATTTACAACAATAACAAAAAAAGAAATCACTGAACAACACTGAATGTAAACAGGAGTTTTGTTTACAAGCACTAAACAGGGTGCGAAGAAGCATGCTTACCAAGACCCCTGAATGTATCTAAAGAAGTGAACAAGTAAGAAAAAAAAGAAGAAGATTAGTATTAATTCTGTCAGGTCCATTAAATTCAAGAACACAGACAATAAAAATGCTTTAGGAAATTTTATTGAATAAATTACGAATTAAATTAGGCAGTATGGCTCTGTTCACAGGAGTCCCCTGACCTTTCATGAGTACCATGCAAAAGCAGAGAATCAGGGGACAGCAGCAGCAGCAGCATTAGGGGACGCTCACACAGGTTAAGACTGGGAGAGCTAAACTATTCCCCCATATGAACAGAGCAGCGATGACACAGAAGCAAATGCCACGTTATAAACGACAAGGTGGAGCAGGGGAGGAGGTGGGTAGCATAGATGTGAGCAACAAGCAGTTAGGAGCAAACTAAAGCAGCTGAAGTAGGGCGCCCTGTTTGAGTGTAGCCATTTATCAGCGAGGGGAGTTGACCAGCTGATGCGCTAACGCAGATCAGCTGTTGCAGCTCAGCGGATGCGACCGTGTTGTTGGCCAATAATGGTTAGCAGCGTCTTGACTACTTGGCCTGCCAGAACTGACGCTGACACTCCATTAACTTGACATAATCTGAGGAACAAGTTTCCGACACACGTTTTGCGTATTAGGACACCCATGGAGGCGAAGCCATGCACATTAATGCCAGTGGTTTCAGTATATTCCAGTGATCAACAGGTGATGCTAAAGAGGGTTGATAGCATTTTATCGAATCTGAATCCTTTGCCAAACAAACAGGAAAGGAGAAGAAGCAGGCTTACCCCGACCCTTGAACGTATCTAAAAAGAAATAGGAAGGGGGATAAAAAAAGATTAATTGAATAGAAATAATTTTGAGTAACACGTTTCCTCATGCAGGAAACAAGAAATAGAAATATGAATTACCTTTCTGGAAGACTTCTGCCATTTTCTGTTGGTAAAGAACAGAGGAAACATGCAGAGGTGGTTAATTATTGCGGAGGCAAATGTAGCAAATGAAATATGGAGACTGCCTTATGATACAGAACAACTGCACTAACTGAGTCAAACACAGAACTGGTCTTTTCTCGCCAATGGCTTCCACTTTTAACTAAACAGTTAGCCAGCTTACTTCTAAAGAAGTTCATGAGACAGATCTACAGACATATCTAGACAGAAGTATTGATCTAAAGCCTGGAGAAGTACTTTTCCTTTGTGTTCTATTTTGCATAACACCACATGACAATCTTGGCCATGATGTAAAAGCATGGGGTGCAAGCGAAAGTCTAACCGACGGAGGAAGTGGCAGAATGCCTGATGAGGTAGAAAAAAAAAAAAAAAAGCTAAACTTGTTCCACTAGATAAGCAAAAAGGATTTTGTGATTTTTATTTTTTTCACACTATAAAATGTAATGTTAAGTGCTCATTTAGCTAGTCTTTCCCACATGCTTATGCAGTGACTCTTGTTTGCAGGCAATAAAAAAGTATTCCCAGGAATTAGGGACAAAGACAGATATTGTGTTGAGTATTTCAGTACTATCATCTCACCAACACTAGACCGCATTAGGTTTTCTGATTGCCACGACAGTTTGCCTGTTCTACATAGGTTGTTTACCAACAGGCCAATGACATGCAGTCAAAGGTCCCATATTATGCTCACTTTAAGGTATACATGTATTTTTGGGTTTGTACTAGAATATGTTTACATGCTTTAATGTTCAAAAACTGTATTTTCTCATACTGTCTGAATGTATCTGTATTCACCCTGTCTGAAGCGCTCCATTTTGGCGCCTGTCTCTTTAAGAAAATTGGAAACTTCCTTCCTCATCAAAACCCTTGTGTTTAATTTGGTTGGTGAATAGTGCAGAGTGGGAATTGTGTCCAGAAAATACTCTGAGAATAACCAGGTTAAGTGCTCACCTGTCGATGTAGGCTTGAGTGCACATGTTTCTTCAAATCAAACACCTTGTTGTATTTGGTGAGGCAGACCTAGAAGACAACAAAAGTGCATCAGCATTGTGAAACAGAATAAGGGACATTTGTGGATAAATACTATCCACAAATCTTGGCTCATGTAAACAAATGTTCTTCCAGTCCTCACTTCAAAAGGAATAAATGTTTGTTGATTTGGTACGAAACCTCCACCAGTATAACCAATAGCCTTACAATTGTATTTATTATTTTGTTTAGGAAACCCAATGTCCAGTGAAACCATAGGCCCATCACAGTAGAGTGTTGCTACCCGGGTCAGGTACAAACAAATATTTACGAATATTACTTGACATGGTGCTTTAAAATTCTTTTTAGTGAAAATATAGTGTAAATATAAATAAAAAGGGTTAACCTACTGTCTGGGTTGGGCTACATTTTGTTCAGTGCTGGGGCTTGTTATTTAGCCTAAGTGACAACACAGTCTCACATTGCCAGACCTATCTACATGAACAACGCATGAACAGAACCCATCAGGTCAGGGTTAGGCTATTCAGGCAATAATATTAATGCAACACAAACTCAGTGCTTGACTTTACATTAACCGCATCATGCTCAGGTCTGATTCACACACACACACACACACACACACACACACACACACACACACACACACACACACACACACACACACACACACACACACACACACACACACACACACACACACACACACACACACACACACACACACACACACAAAATTGCCGGTCAGATTGGGATCAGTTATTATTCGCTCAGACTCGGGTTGAAACATATGCAGCCCAAACAGCACTCTACATCACAGCATGGGGAGAGAAAGTATGGTGGAAGGCAGGTTGGTTGTCCTGGACTATTATTTTGGCTTGACAGTTTGATCTACCCTGCCTCTACTCAAAAGCTAAAATTAGTAAGCTAACCATGCATACTGCAGCAAAAGAACACAGCTGTGTTGCAACATTACCACATCTGAACACAGAGTTACATCCATTGAGTTCAAAAGTTCAAACACAACAGAAGTCCGTGAACAACCAATTCAAAATCCAACAATCAAATGTATTTGTCACATTTAACGAGGTACAATTGTAAATGTAAAATTCTGCTCTTTCTGAGCATCTGTGCTGGCCTGGTGTATCCAGTATCTTCTACCCACTATTCAACAGGGAGAACCAACCACTCTCTGCAAGGCCTTGCGGTCCTGTTCGGTGCAGTTTCCATAGCAGCTCCCAGTCATTCGCACAGCACGCGAGTCTCTTGAACCTGCCCCGGTAATTTCCGTCTCACATCGTTAAACAATGATGGGTAAGAATGAATATGCCGATATAACAATAGGATAAAGTAGCAAGAGAGGAAGGGAGGGGGGAAAGTGGGTTTTGCTGGGCTTTCAAATGGCTTTCAGTCTCAGGCCAGTAAATGAAAAAAAAGGTATTAATGTGGAAATGTGACTTTCAAATGTATTCACTTTAGAATTTTAGGCTCCACAGCGCTGTGGAGTAAGGTCCGTCAATGTGAGACTAGGGTGGAGCTGACAGCTATGCTGCTCTGATTCTTCTGACTATTGTTTTAAGATGTCTCCCGTGAGTATCTCAACTTCACGGAAGTGTGATACTAAGTTGCTGGAGTACCCACTTGAAGGCACTTTGTTTTGGCATTGTTGGGCAAAAATTCGATAATAATCTTTCAGTATATTGTAATTCAAGTGTTCCGAGAGAAAACTTGGCGTCTGCACCTCCTCTTGGCTCGGTTTCCAGACTTTAGATAATCTAGCCTTGACGGCTCATTTCAGAGAAAGAGTTCCTATTGTTTTTTCTGTGCATGCACTGCCTGGGCGGCAAAGAGGGGAGAGAGATGAGCTTGAGGAAGAGATCTCACTCTACTCAAATTCTGGCAGTTTTTGAATAAAAATAATTACATTTAATTATTCTGACTTTGATGTATACATTTGCAAAATTACGTTCATTTCTTGCACTAGAGTTGACAATACTACAGTTGATTGCTGTCCAATTGGCAATGCTCTAGTTACAGAGGGCTGGAAGTTTCATTTTTAATGGGCAACGTGCAGGTTGAATTTATAACTGAATTAATACTTAATGTTGTCTGAAGAAGTCTTTTAAAAACACATATGTAGAAATTGCTATGTTACACAAAAGCTAAAACAGAAATTTTGATGAAAATGTGGCCATTTTAAGCTAGGCCACCACCATCAAAGTTTTCACCTGAATCTGGCAAGGGCAGGACTGGAGGACCAAGGGCTAGCACTAGCAGAAATTCCATGTATCGAAAACAAGCTCTTAGCAGAGTAAGTCTTACTTTTATTTCTTTTAACTCTTAAATTTTGCGGATTTCATAATGTTTTAGTCTAATAATTTCAGAATAGAGAAGTGATTCGAGCGTGTACGTATTGGGCAGTCCACCATCTAACTAGTAACATACATGTTAGCTTGGCTATTGCATCAGCAAACATTTGGTAGCTGATGATTTGATGACATGAGTAGCTAAAATTGCATGTGAAACCATTCCGTCATCTGGATTAAAAATGCGCTGACTGCAAGTGCCTATCAGGGCTTCTGTATAATAATAATAAAGAGAGAGAGAGAGAGAGAGAGAGAGAGAGAGAGAGAGAGAGAGAGAGAGAGAGAGAAAGAAAGAAAGAAAGAGAGAGCGCGCTTTAGTACAGGTCTTCGTAATGGTCTGCCTTCGGACATCAATGTAGCAGTTTGCACAAAGCTATAGCTATGAGCTGTTGGCAGGCAGCTAACCCAACACCCCAGTTTCCCCCACATTTCAATTCAGACCATTCTCCCGCCCGATTTTGTGTCCAGTTGGTACTAAGCTTGTATCCTATTTTTGTGTGCGATTTTGAACCTCTGTGTTTTCAGATTTCGGCAGAGAGTGCAGCCACTAATGAAGGGATAGATGCACCTAGCACTGTAGATTTTGAAGATACAGAGGGCTTCTCTCTACAGGATCCTGGACCATTAGTGCTTCATCGTGGGTCACAGTGCAACATCAAATGTCTGCAACGTTCATCAGGTAGTGTAACTTCTATCTATAATTAGCTGTATATGACACATAACCATTTACAAATTACTTCTAATGGTAGAAAGAAGACATTTCATACTGGACTGTATTAGGTTGTGCATGTGTTGTGTGGCCTGCACAGCGTGTGGCTATCAGCGTTACTGGCAGACTCAAAATATGCTGCACCGAAACATGCCTATATAAGCTGAAACTTCTGACCCTACCCTTTGGTTACGACCAATAAACTCATTCATTCATTCATGCCAGCCTGCAATCTTCTACTCAGCGGTGCCATTCACTTTTCGGGCTGCATGGCTACTCATGATGTATTATTTCATGTTTCTGCTCTGGAACAGGTCTACAAAAAGCACGGGATACTGTGGCCAAGGAGAAGGCTTGCGAGGACCTGAAGCTATGGAGACCCGCCATCATCAACCATTTATACCGGACTGCGTCTTCCACCCCAAATGGCGATCCCGATAAGATGGAGGCCAAGTGGCAGAGCATGCTGAACCATGTTCAGCTACACAGCTACTCTTCATTTCCGCAATGTGCACACCCACCTCTGGAAGGAGAGGGAAGAAACAAGAAGTGGCTGGAACCACATACAATAGAGTGGACAATTGGGCCCAGAGGTCAAATTTTCATTGTGTGTGTCAAAGATTTGTTTGAGTATGCTACCATTTGCCTTAGAGATGTCACGGATAACCAATTGTAGAGGAAGATCGACAAATTCTGCAGGTCCCATCACGTCTGAATTATATATTTATTCATGATAAAAGTAAAACAAATGTGAACTAAAGGTAATCATGTCTTGTCAGTGTTTGTGATGATGATGATGATGATGATGATGATGATGATGATGATGATAATATACACTGTTTTATACAGGATCAACAGCTGCGATAAAGTTGAAAAGTGTTGCTTCCAGAAAGGCCCCGCTGAAGGATATTCGACAGTTCTCACCGGAACACCAAACATTTTCCTTTGAGGAGTTACATTCTTTAATCCTGCTCTTTGCGCCAAAGCACACCGGCTTCTCTTTTCTTGGAATGTTCAGCAGGTAAATGTTGATGAAGGTTAATGGATGAATATGGCTACAGCTAATGCAGTCTAACACCTCATTGATAAAGGTCAAAATTGTTCATTACAACAGCATCACATGCCTACTGTCCGTAGAAAAATAAATAAATCATGAAATCGAATCATCGCCTCTTGAAACATTTTTAACCTTACTAACCTCATGCTGGAATGTATTGTATTGCTGGTGTATCACACCACATTGGTTTAGTTGTGGTACAGACTTCTCTTAGCGTCCTTCTACTTCAATAACAATGGCGACAAAGACGTAGCCCAAACAAACAATGGGTGAGAAATGCTATGCAGTCCGTTACCCCCGGTTTCATAAGGGTGGCTGGGTCGTGAGCAGTTCCATTCACTTTCTAAAGTGAATTTTTAGGTGACTCAGTCAATTAATTCACTATTTCACTGAATGTGATATCAATATTTGTCTCCCTCATCAAGAATATGCATAGACCCTGATGATCTTACTGAGAGAGGGATACATAAGGTTGATAGGTGAAATAATCAAGCCTGCATGTACTCAAATGTATTTTCATATTTCATATGTTCTATAATGTGTTATTATGATCGAGGGAGAAGGTCACAGGGAGGCAAAGAGGCCCTGTGCGTGCGATGGTGGGATCTGGTTCAGATGGTTAAGTTAATAACAAATTAGAGGCCCTGATTGAGTAACTAATTGAATAACTGATTGAGTAACAGATGGCCTTTGGAGGGGACCTACAGGATGCTTGAGTCTACCAGAGCATGGGAACCTGACCGTATTAGGATAAAATCATGGATGAGGGTTTCAGGATCTATAAGACTAAAGGTCGATCCAAAGTTCGGAGAGAACACTTCTGTGGGTCTGTGCAGCGGTGCATGGCTAGGTGCTCTCCCTCATGAGAATCTTGTTCAATATTGAATAAAGCTGCCTATAATCATCGGAGTCGTCATCTTTCAGCATCTCCATCATCAATTTCCAGGGAGTTCCATCTCTCAAGGTCACCACAGGCCCTCAAAGAAGACAGTGCCATCCTGTCCTCAGCTGCACCTGCTCCTCTTTCCACACATCACACGGCCACCATCTTGAACGTCGTTCACGTTTTAAGTCCTAGTTACTCTCAATCAAATTATAAATACATTTTATACAACAACAACACACTTTGTGTGATTGTGTGTTAATTTTGTAAAAAAAAAATATATATATTTATTGATTGCTTCCCATATGGGGCCATTGGAAGCCTCTGTATGTCCCTCCTTCCTCTGGAAACTGCCTCCTGATTGCAGCCACAACACAAGCAGGTATCGTCTTCCTGATCTCCCTGCCCAGAAACCCATATGCCCATCGGACCACCTGTCTGTAGGCTGTTTATCGGAATTGCCTAGAGTAATGATAGGGGTGCAATCTTGATATTGATAATCCTGTTAACATAGTCAATACGATCAAGAGTGATAGAAGTATTTGATGTAACATTTTCTGTTATTCTATTCCATAAAAAGGTATGTATGCACATCTGAGTTTAAAAATCTGCTAAACCCTCAGCATCAATAATGCACCTCATTTTGACACAAAGTTTATGTTATTTGTGTAGAAAACTGACGACTATAATAGAAGTGTATAATAATATAATAGTGTTATAAATTAGTCTTGTCTAAACATACTCTGGTCTGTTGGCTTGGAGAGGGCCACGCTCCTGCCTGGAGTCGAGGTATGCTACCTGCAGCGAGAACGGGTTGAGGCAGCAGGCATCAAAGCCGGGATGGAGCGTCAGGCAGGTAATGTCCGTGGCCGGGACTAAACCCTCAACTAGTGCCCAGTAAGCACCTAGCCAACAAAACAATCATCAGCCATCAGATAAACCCTTGCCTCTCCTCCTAATCTGCCCCGTTCTCCCTCCCTCTTGCAGGCAAAACCGCATACTGGATTTTTATAGACACTGTGAGATGATTGTTAGACTGTTATTGTAGCTTAGGTATATTATTTATTTATGTTGTTATGACATGGTCATTAGTCACTGTAGCTAGGTCAATGTAACTAGTGCTAACCCCCTTGGATGGACTGCACGGTCCCTGTGTCGCACGCGGGACCTTAACCAATGGCACACTGGCAATATGTGTGCAAGAGAGTTATTGGTGTGTTGAAATCATGGTTGAAATGCTGAAGCACTCTCTCATCCGCATGCCAAATTACGTTCACAGTTGCGCGACCTCATAGGTGCCGATACCGTGGGTGCTCCGGAGCTCGAGCACCCACGGAAAATACTGAGCACCCACGTGTGCCAGACTGCCAGTTCATTTTTACATTAATTTAATATTAAACATTGCAGGTGGCGCTAATTGGAGCGTCTGACATAGTGTGATTGGTCATGGCGGTGGCATTGATTTATAATTTCCCACGAAGCTGATTAAACTTCTCATCTCCAATCCTATCTGTATCTGTGAGAAGTGGCGCTGTCCTGAGATACCGGCTTTAGTATGGCGTGTGTGTTCGTGTCGGCCGCTGTCCATTTCCTAAGGTTCTGAAATGCAAACATTTTTGACAACTATTTTTTTTTTTTGAAAGGGTGTGCGCGTGTGAGCACCCACGGAGGAAAACATCAATCGGCGCTGTCTGAAGAAACCATCCTCTCCACTGGAGCAGTACATATGGATGCATTTTAAGACCAAAACAAATACATGTGGCTACTTAATATGCACGTGAATGACGCAATCGTTATGTTCGTGTTCTTCATTCTCGATAATGATGCTGGTTGTGTTATAATTATTTTGCCACAGCATCGTTTCATTATCAGTCCATTCATTATTAAAGCTGGGCTTTTCCACAACTTTTCGCTTCAGGCTCTTTGACAGTGATATTTTTGTCACCCCATTTTCCACCAATCAGGACTGCATACTAAAACCATGTTTCCATAATCATAATAATAATAATAATAATAATAATAATATACAATAATAATAATAATAATAATTATTATTATTATTATTATAAGGTCCTGATTATGAGAAATAAATGTTATCAAATGTTGCTATGGAATAAAATTACAGATTCCCTGGATATTACATTTTGATGTGATGTCATAATAAAACGTAATGTTAACATGGCACACTAATAAACAAGAAATTTTGAAAAGGGCACTTCATATCAAAAAGGTTGCCGACCCCTGCTGTAGAATATGAGAAGACAAAATGTTGCTGGGTTAAATTAATTCAATCTACATGCATGTTTAATCAAGAACAAGGTTGAAAGTATGTTTGCTAAAGCAGATTTATTGCATAACACCAAGGTACTAGCCCAGATGAACCAGCGTTAGCCACCGTGCTACAGTAACTCACCAAGTCACTTGCCCGATTCACCACAATCGACACCACAACTCTACTTCTCTCCTCTGCCCATTGTTCCTCCCCCTGATCTCCCCTAGGAGGCTCATAATTATAGACCTGTGGGCCATCATAGGCATGCTCGCCGACATTGCAGCTTGGTTTCTTCATCCACGTCCACTATAATTTGAGCTTGAACTTGACCAGACTCCCTTCCGGTCAGTGATTTATAGATGATGAAGTTATTTTATCACAATTTTACCTCAAAATATCGTTTATGGCATAGTTATATATTTCTCCAGTTTGGAAAATCTAGTTGTTTATCATTAATATGTACACTATGCTAAACAGGGGTGTCCAACCTGCATGTTGCTCTTTAAGGATGAAGTCTCTAATGTTACATTACTGCAAGAAAATGTTCGCTTCTTCCACGGTACTTAGCCTTGCGAATAAAAGGAGCTGAAACCCAGCAGTGAACAAATGCTGTTCCTGTGTGGTTTGTTTACGCAATCTGCTGACTGCCGTTTTAACGTCATTACTAAAGTGATGCGGCTAGGACACATGGGGCTTTATTGCGCCAAGGTTCGTAACCAAAGACATGACGTTAAATCACACCCTCTAGTAGTGTATGTTGCGATTAATTAGACATAACGTTACAACGCTCACCAATAAAATAAATAACGGTTTCTAATCCCTCCCGTTTTCGTCAGCCAGCCAACTTAAGCTAACGTTAGCTTTGCAGAGATCGTGTTATTTCCCAAACTGAATAAATACCGCACATATAGCTAAACACCAAACTGCTTTGCTAGCTCAATCTTGTTGTAACTAAAACATCTGCAGACTGTCCATCGACAGGTTTGGCTCCTACAGCTACGCTTGCGAACTTCACGTCACTTAACGTTAGCATGCTATTTTGAGAACGTTTTTAAATTGACTAATCAAATTTCCCGGTCGGATCTACTTGTATAATACAGATTCTTCGATGCAGGGGTGAAGTTATCAACATCTAAATGATTTGGCCTTCTTACCATGATCACAACAAAATCATCTTATATTAAGCAACTTTGACGTTTTTTTTTTCCCCCTGACGCTCATGGTTCCTCAACACTTCACATTATGAAACTGGACCATCCGTTCCTTCCGATTTCTCCACAACAAGTGAGTCTGATGCGCGGTTGAAGCCATAAGCACGTACCTGGCAGCCGAGGCTGGTTTGCTCCATGATCCAAAGTTACAGCCGCCGTTAAAACTTCTCTTCAGACAGGAAATTAATAGTAAGTTGTCATTTCCATAAGTATAAGAGCAAATATGGCTACAGAGAAAAAAGATAAACTACTCCGATGTGTAGCCGTCGACCACGAGCTTGAGTCCAAGGGAAAATGAACCGGACAAAAGTCTGTTTTCTTCTCTTTCTTCTCCCAGGTGCCCAGCGTCCATGTTTGGCATCAAATGATCTAACTGTAATCTGCAGCAGCTGAGGACGGTGGCCATGGAGTGACTCCTCCCTCCTCTCAGCCATGCTCTCAGCTCATTTGATTTTAGGGTCCTCGTGCAGTAGACGTGCTGCCTGTGCTGCCTGGACTCAAACATGTAAATGAGCCAAGTGAAATACTTGTACTTTACTTGAGTAGGGTGATATCAGGTAAAATAGGCCATCAGGTAAAATGGGCCATTTAAGGTTTGGGGGTTCCAGCCCCTCTGGAATTTAGAGCCAATGACTGCAAAGGATTTCAAACTGTTGTCATAACTGTACTTGACAAGTGACAGGTGATTTGATTGGTTCATGGTTGCTATGGTGGGCAGGGCAATAATTCAAATCAAGACTGCACCAGAAAGCTGCATGGTGAGTAGCCTGGCATACCAAATCTAACTTAACTATTATAAGGATGATAAATCTGTAAATAAAAAAAAAACATGCCCATAAAAACTATGCATAATATCTGTCTTGATGGCATCAATCAGAAATAATGTTGTTAGTTTGGTATATGAACATATTTTTTGAAAAAGTGATGTTTTCTTGGTGGCCCAATTTACCTTAACCCACTGAGGTAAAATGGGCCACATGGTTTCAGCTAAAATGGGCCATCATTTGTCACTCACAAACACACATACACACGTGTTAGAGTGTGTGTGTGTGTGTGTGTGTGTGTGTGTGTGTGTGTGTGTGTGTGTGTGTGTGTGTGTGTGTGTGTGTGTGTGTGTGTGTGTGTGTTTGTGTGTGTGTGTGTGTATGTGTATGTGTACATGGACACACACACACACCATGACCCCACCCAACAGTAATAATGGTAGTATTTTATTTACAGTGAGTATGGCAAAGCGAGAAGGCGAGAGAGGAGAGGAGAGAAGAAGGAAAGAGAGAGGAAGTGAGAGAAGGAGGGATGACAGAGGAGACAAGCAGAGGAGACAGGAAGTGAGAGAACAGGTGAGGAGAAGGGAATGCAGAGGAAATGAGAGGAGACAGAACTAGAGAAAAGAGAGGAGGAGCAAGGACCAGAGAGGAAAGGATACAAAGATAAAACAGGGAGGGAAAGGAAGGCCAAACAACTACAATCCGTGGAAAGAGGAGAGGATGAAGGGGGCCTTAGATGAATACAGGGAGGGAGTCAAGAAAGGAATTACAGTGAGTGTGCACTTCTTATCACGAGCATGGGGTGGCGATCCACACTGCAAAAGAGCATCAGTGGAAAGGTGACTGGCAGTGAACATGTGTCAGGGCGAAGCCCTACCTTCGAGAGGCGGAGGAAGGGAGCTTGCTGCCACCCTCAAGACATTGGCGCGGAGGGGGTTTCCCTTCACAAAATGTGATGTCCAGCAAGTGGTCTTTGATTTCGCAGCCAAGAACAACATATCTGGTTTCTCCAAGCAGGGAGGTCCGGATATTACTGGTTTCAGAACTTGTCTAAAGCGCAACCCAGAGCTTGGTTCACTGATCTATGCTGTTCCAAAATGGATTTTTTTTAATTGCACATTTGAATATGTGGGTTTGCACCCAAAATGTTTTTTGAATGGCACATATGCATGTTTGTTTGTTTAATGCAGTTTAAATGTTATGTGGCTGTATAAGCAACTGTGTTTTAAAATTAAAATTGATGATAAATGACTATTTCCCTTTGCAGTTTGACTGGCCCATTTTACCTGAAGCTGCTGGCCCATTTTACCTGAAACTGCTCATGCAAAAAATGTTGGCAGAGCTGATGTTTCAAGAACTGTAGGGCCTAAATAATTATATTTTATTAAATAATTTCAACACAAAATTATCAAAAACAGTCATTATTAATCATAAAAACACATGTAAAAGGCATATATGGTATTGTATTATTGTCCCAAACGATTTACCAAAAAGTGGCCCAATTTAGCTGATATCACCCTATGTCATGCTTCTTCTACCCCACCACATTTCAGAGGGATTGTATTTTCTTTACTTCAGATTATTAATACAAAATCAAATCAGAAAATACATTATGATTATGATGCATTATTACTTTATTGATCCCCAGGGTGAAAAATCACAAGCTACCCTGCAGTATTAAATAATTACACATAAAAACATTAAAGTGATGAAAAATAAACATTCTGAGCCACTCTGCGCAATGAGTACTGTTGGTACTTTATGTATGTTTTGATGCTAATACTTTTGTACTTTTACAAAAAAAAAGTACTTTACTTTTACTTACATTTTTTTAATGTAGGACTTAACAGTATAATCCACACTGTGGTATTGTTACTTTTACTTAAGTAAAAGGTATGAGAACTATTTTCACCACTGGTACAAGCACAGAACAGAAGCCATAGAAAGCCCTTTCCTTTAGTTTCTGTTTGAGCATTACCTTTCAAAGACTCCTTGCACCAGGCTTGATGGAGCAGTTGGGGTTAAGGATCTCACCTTTAGATGCTTTTCTAATGAAGCAATGCTCATGTATGTCAAACTGTGAAATGAATAAAGGGACTTTAATACAGTGAATCACTATTTCCACTAGTTAGGCGTCAAAGCCCGAGGCTGTAGGAACCACGGTAGCGAAGCTACGCGGTTCACACAGCAGGGCTGTGGAACCCTATTGCTTTTGTAGAGATTATTATTTTTTCCGTTGAGAAAAGTCGCGCTACAGCCTAAACCGTACATGGTGGGGGCCGGGGTGTCATTTTCAGGACTGGTCCAGAACCCTGCAGGGACCTGAGGTGCAACAATTGACCCACTTCCACTACTAGGTGGCGCTATAGCAGAAAAAAACGCATTTGGCCCTATGGGCCCTATCTTGCACTCAGCGCAATTGCCTTTGTACACCGACGCATGTATCATTCCTATTTTGTACCCGACGCACAGCGGACTTTTCCCTCCACAGACGCACGTTGGTAAATTAGGGAATGTATTTGAACTCCTGGGGGCGGTTCAGCGAAAAGAGAAGGCGTGTTCCGGCGCAAACGTTACTTGGTCCTATTCTGCAGTTTCAGAAAACAATTCCGCACTGACCAGGAAAAACCTGGTCTAAAGTCAGTGGCGCGTTATTCAGATGCTATTTTAGGGGCGCATGCTTGGCCATAATGTAGCGTGTGCACAACGCGCATACACTTCTCTCATCTAAATGGATGCAGCAGTTCCCATTTTTGCAAACCATACATAATTACAAAGGAAAATATTACTGCGCTTCAGGTGTTTGGATAGGTCAGGAGGCACTTTACAGTACAGTCCTCAAAAGTCGCAGCATTCTTTGTGGCTTGTTGTGTTTTACACAACATTTCCATGAATCATGGATGTGTTGATGACATAAATGAGGAAATATTAGAGGACTTAAGGAGACGTGATGTTGAACTACGGCGGGATCTGGTCCGGGAGTAATGCGCGATGTGCTCCTGGTGGAGCGGGTGGACGGAGATGGAGTGACGGGAGGAGGAAGGGGCACAACAGGTGCAGGTGGTGCGTTTGGAGGTACGCTCCATGGCTGCAGCAATCCTCTCCAGACTTGAGGAGATGCGCCCGAGGGGCCGCAGCAACATCGCCACCTGGCCAAGACGGGCATTTATTATTTTGTCGCATCACGCATCGGCAGTTCCCGCTGGCGTGCGCCAGGCAAATCCGCCGTCATAATAGCAATCTGCCATGGAACAAGCGCCCTGCTCTTAAAGAGAATGTGAGATGACGCTCTGATTGGTTTATTGCACGTTACGCCCAAACCACACCTAGCTACTTCAGACCAACCCATTTTAGATTTGCGTCGGGCGCAAGAGTCATTTATCCCGCCGGTATCATAGCAACAGCGGCCGAGATCCGCCCACAAAGCTACTTGCGTTTTGCGTTTCATACTTGCGTTTCAGATCATTAAAATAGGGCCCTTTAACTCTTTCTATAATTTGGTTGTGCGTAATTCGCACCAAAACATTATAGCTACACAAATTTGTCTGGACGCTTGCAGTGCATTTGTGTTTGAGAATTACATGCAAAGAATAAAACGGCTTGTGAGATCGGGAAAAAAAAACCACTCGTACAGGTAGCAAAGAGGTTCAAAGAGATGAAGCAACACCAAAGGAACATCATGCTGCCAGAGAAAAGTAAAGTGTCACGACCAAACAACAGCTTTGTTGTTGATGGCAAATGCTACGAGGTGATCAAAGAAACAGACCATAGAGATGATTCTAGTAGTCCATTGTTACTGTGTTGGGTATATGAATCACCTCTTCCGTAATGATGGTTCCAGAAGCCAATTTCACCAAGAGAGCAATAATGGTGGAAAACAGAGATGAGATTGTCTTGAGATGTCCTCCATGCAACTTAACCACACAACAGCTGAAACTGCAGCTGAGTGGATCATAAATGGCCCCAGCAATGAAGAGGACTGTCGGTAATGTTCTTTCACATTGTTTTTTTCAACCTAACCCAACCTAACACTGAATTTAAACAGTCAATAACCCTGCCATTTCTATGTCCTTGCATAATGTGTAGTTTATGTCTGCGAACAATCAAAACGAGACTGTTCTTTCAGATTGTTCTGTTTAACCTAACACGACTTAACACTAACTTAAGCATGAAGTAGTCAATGACCTCTCCATCTATGTTTGTCCTTGTGAAATGTCAGTCTTTCCCACACATTGATTTATTTGAATTAAGTAATGCTTATGGCTGTGACAATGGCTGCTATTCCCAGCACCTGGGTTGAGAGGGAAAAAAAAGGTACTTTTAATGTTAATGCCTAGATAAGAATTATGTGTTTTCTGCAATACATGTTTACTTTTGTTTTACTTTACAGGGAATATTTTCATACTGGACCAACACGGAGGTCACGAGAAAGGTGATAAAGGCTGTCCTGCCGGACAAAGAGAGGTGGAGGAAATTCCATCTTAAAAAAATATGGCTTAGGACAGGTAAAAAAATTTCATTGCTGCCCCTTCCCTCTAGAACAAGCACATTTTTCTTAACTTTGCAGATGAAATGTCCCAAAAAAAAGAAAAAAAGAACAGAGCCAGCCCCAACCACAGCCCTCCCAATTCCTCCAGAATGTTAAGTACAATTCTAGGGGGAAACTACCATTTATTTCTAAACGACTTCTATTAACTAAAAAGAAATATTCTGAAAGTGATGTTTCGGAGTAATTTCACCCTAGGGTCCTTTGCACCATGACCTCGAGCCAAACAACCCCCCAGAAGCTTTTTTCAGCTGGGTCTAACATCGGGAGTGTTAGCGTAGAGTAGCGTTATCAGCTAATGGACCCAGGTTTGTATCTCGTAAATGACCCCACTAATAATGCCCGAAATGATACCAAACTTCTACAGTAGTACAAATAGGTTATGCACTCATAAAACGATGGATTGTAAAGTTTGTAAGTACACCAGAGGTTTATGTAAATAACACTTGCCTGTTGGCTTCTGCTCTCTGCTATTGTTGTTGCTGCTGCTGCTGCTGCTACTTGCAGTAAGACGAGTGCTTAGGGACATCTACAAATTACAACACCGAAAAGAGATACAACAAAAATATTTATTAATTTAACTTTTTTTTTTTTTTTTAAGTAAGTGCTGTAGTATAACTAGCAGGAGACAAGTTATAATTGAGGTAAGTTTGGAGACATTACCTTATTTAATCATTAAATTAATAAATATTTTTGTTGTATCTCTTTTCGGTGTTGTAATATGTAGACGGCCCTAAGCACTCAGTAGCAACAGCAGCAGCAGAGACGAGAAGCCAACAGGCAAGTGTTATTTACATAAACTTCTGGTGTACTTACAAACTTTCCAATCCATTGTTTTATGAGTGCATAACCTATTTGTACTAGTGTAGAAGTTTGGTATCATTTCGGGCATTATTAGTGGGGTTATTTACGATATACAAACGTGGGTCAGTTAGCCCCTGCGTTAAGCTATTCAGCGGCTAACGCTACTCTACGCTAACTCGCCCAATGTTCAACCCAGCTGAAAAAAGCTTCTGGGGGGTTGTTTGGCTCGAGGTCATGGTGCAAAGGACCCTAGGGTTAAATTACTCCGAACCATCACTTTAATGATAGACATCAACCGGAAGACAGTACAACAGTACAACACTACAACAGTAGTCAACCATGAGAGTGACTCGAAACTCCAGGTAAGGCATAAACGAAACCCTTACATGTTCTGCTGTTTTGCTGTACTCATACCTTTGCTGATGCAGTCTCCCTTTTTTTTGGATCACTAGATGAGCTCAACTCACAAGACATGTTTCAGGCTCAAAACAAGGTGGGCCAGGAAGCCCAGGGTCTCTTGCGTCCTTCACTAACACCCTTGTGCAGGGTAAGTAAAATACACACATATTGAAATTACAATTAAGAATATTTAGTGTTAAAACTGCATTTCACAATCATGCATTTCTTGAAATTGCAGTGACTGATCTATCTCCTCTGGTCTATCTCGAATGGTAAGCACAGTGTTGTGAAATATAATAATACTCCTGTAAAAACAAACAAACAAACCAATATTCCAAAATTCAGTAATATTAAAATCACTAATATTTCTGTTTTACAGCAGGCAATTCACATACTACGCCAGAGAGAATGGTGCTTAGTAAGTCCAGTTTTAAAAAAATATATTAGAGGCTATAAATATACAAAAATCTAAGTATTACACAAAAACTGTTTGGTTGAGGTTTTGATGGTCATCCCCAGTTGTGGATGACTGTTCTATCACTGTTCCTTTTATCACCTTCCTGTCCCAACTAGGATACAATACAACACAGGTGGCAAATGACAGTAAGTCTTAATACTGTGGTATACTCAGTCAGTCAGCTGTCTTTACTTAAAGGAAAATGCCACCTTTTTTTGGAAATTACCCTATTTGCAGTGTGCCCCAGTGTTATTTATGTCATGTTTCGTCCCTATGTCTAGTTGTTGTTTGAGTTTGTGTTACATTTTCTGTTTTGTTTTCCACTTCCTGTTTTATCTTGTAAGTTTTCTCTCTTCCTGTTGTGGTCTTGTTTTATGTCCTGCTAGTGTTTTTCCGCTTGTGTGATTACCTGTCCCTGCCCTAATGTTTTGTACCTGTGTCTAATTTAGTTGTGTATTTAAGTTCTGTCTTCCCCTCTCCCCAGTACGAGATTGCCTGTTTCCTTTGTGTGCAGCTTTTGAGCGGTTTCCTGTATTGCCTGTTTGCCTGTTGTTTTTGGATTCCCTGGATTTTTCCCTTGCCTGTTGTTATTTGGACACTGCTGCTGAGTTTATTTAACTGCTAAATAAACTGTTGTATTTTACACCTTGAGTCTTGCCTCGTGGGTCCATTTTCTGTGTGCTTGATAATTTAAATTCATCTGGAATACCTCCTAGCCAATTTACCAAAAAGGTGGAGTGTTCCTTTAATTGCATAGGCTTCATTAAAATAGTATTTACACAAGATGTAGACAAGTTCTTTATTTCTTTATGAAATTGTGATACAATCCTTATTTTTTTAAAGGTCCCATGGCATGACAATATCACTTTATGAGGTTTTTTAACATTAATGTGAGTTCCCCCAGCCTGCCTATGGTCCCCCAGTGGCTAGAGCCCTGGGTATCCTGCTCTGCCTTTGAGAAAATGAAAGCTCAGATGGGCCGATCTGGAATCTTGCTCCTTATGAGGTCATAAGGAGCAAGGTTACCTCCCCTTTCTCTGCTTTTCCCGCCCAGAGAATTTGGCCCACCCATGACAGAGAGACATCATGGCTTTCAAACGAGAAAAGTGGCAGTTGGTCAAGGCCACACCCCCACCCTCCACCTTGCCCCTCCCTCTCTCCTCCTCAATAGCTACAGACACAGAAATTGCACATACTAAGGAAAGCTCATTGTAGGACTGGCTCTAGTGGCTGTAATTCTGCACCAAGGCTGAATTTCGGGAAAGAGACTTCAGATACAGTATTAGGGGACCACTAAGGCCTATATTAAAGCATCCAAAGAGCACCATGTCATGGGACCTTTAATTCAAGTTAAAGTTTAATAAAGTTTTAATGAAATTGGACCAAATTATTGAACAACAGCAACAAATTTTAAAAAACCAAAAACGTAGGAAAGCTTTTTGCACACTTCTTTTGTCGGGAAGGTGCGTAGGATATGATCAAAAAGTTTAGAGAAAATCCCGCACACTGACCATTACGCAAGCAATAATTTATTTAGAAGAAAAATACAACGTTTTGGTCTCAGACCTCCATCAAGTAAATTCCAAAAACAAAATATGCTACCTGTGAGTGAGTCAGAGGACCTAATTGACCGTCCCTGCAAGACCCTGGAGGACCTGGAGACATTGGAGAAGGAGCTGGAGGACAAGTCAAAAAAACAAAAAATGGTGACCAATTCAATTTTATAAACACACACACACACGCTTATACTGGGCTATAGGGCTGGGGAATATACATGGTATATTGTATAAAAGGTATACATTTCTCCAAAGGTATGCATTTTGGGGGCAGGGCAGTGGCAGCTAACAATGATCTCTTCATGTCTTTCAGACTATGTACCTGCGCTCACTCGGCAGATGATTGGTAAGCTGTTATTGAAATAAAGACTGTATTACTTATTACAATTAGGGTTGGGTATTGTTTGGGTTTTCAGTGCCCAACCTACAATGTTAACACTTGGAGCTGTTTGACAACTCTAACCTGTATTATGTGTTTTAGGAGCATGCCAGAAATTGCATAAAGTGAAGGCAGATGAGGTGGAAGATGCCATTGGCTAGGCGCTGAAATTTGCGCCACATAGACAATTAAAGTGGTAAATGAGTCATTAATGATTTCACCATAACTGCTCTCTTAAAAATATTTTGATCTAGCACTAATAACAATCTTGCAAGTTTTTCTTTGTTTAAGATGGAAGAGGAAAGGAGGAGGAGAAGTACAAAATTGTAGTTTAATCAAATCTAATTTATGGATCTCATGTCCTGTCATTTACTTGATATAGTGGATAAGGTGTATGATAATTAGTACAAATTCCAGTGATATCTGTGTACAAATTCAAGTAATGTCTGTGTTCTACTAATAGTAGTGGCCTAGGACTACATATGTATATCTATATAGCAGTGACTGCAGAGGTAGCTTTGATCATTGGGACAGATAGGTGGACAGGTGGGAAAGTGATTTGGAGAAAATGACTGCAAAGATGGAGGATTGTGCAACTAATAGCAAAAAAAAAAGTGAACACAGTTTCCTGAATATCATCAAATATTGAACAATGAAGAGGAAGGGTTTAGATGGTGTGGTGTATTTAGTAGCGATGCTGTAATGCTGTATGGAGAGGAATCCGCTGACACTGTCCTTGATTATAAAGGTTTATTTACATCATAGAATTCAGCATCAATTTACAAGCTCCTGCAGAAGCCCAGAGAGGACCGCACCCAGATTCTCAAAATGGTCACTCTCCAGTTCTGCTGTTTAAGACATGGTATATATTCTGTGCATTGTGTGACACAGATGGGGGTGGGAACGATAATTTAATTAATTGGCGCATGTCCAACAAAGACCCCTCTATAATGAAGATGAGGCCTCACAGATAATGCTTCCCAGATGTTTCCTGTGGCCATTTCCTATGTTCATTTGGATCATCATTATGCTGAATCTACAAGTCATATAGATAATTCAGACAAAGCTTAAGTACAAGCCATATAGAATGGTAATTTACAGAAATGTTGATTAATGTTCATTGTCCTAATCAAATAAACTTACAACAACAGATACTACAATGGTTAATGCAGGTCACGGCCACAGCTAGATCTTGACGAAAAAAAAAAAATGTAACTGTCCATTGTGAGTCTGTGTGACAATGTTATTGGAGGGCAATGCTAATTCAGTGGAGTGAAGTTGATGCAATAGAAGTAAAGTTAAAAAGTGACTGCTGATAGGGTCTTTTTGTATGTTGAAATAATCACATTTAATGTTTGTGTTGTTTTGTATTTTGTATTATTTTAATCATTCCATATTAACCTTTGAGATATTCTATATACCTTTATATCTCTATATTTACTGTACTTTAGGCTGACTCAATTTCAATGTCTGTGTATGTTGGATCTCCCAGCTTCGAGTAGTCCTTAGCTCTAGGTGTCCAAACAGCTTTGTGTTGTTGCACAACTGTACAGACTGATATCCTATCTGGCACAGAGCCTAGGGGATCTCAAATACTGGGCCACATTAAGGGAATTTCTGAAGGTAAGCCACATAAGATATCACCATTCTGCACACGCAATCAGCCCAATCAAAGCATTTGGAAATATCCGCAGATTCTGTGGTTGTACTGTGGTGACTGTGACTCTGTCCACACGTGTGAATAAATCTAAACTTAGAATCTCCTTGTTTCCTAATCAATTTCAACTTCAATCTTCCTTTCAGAGTGCAATGGTAAATCAATGATAAAAAAGTGGCTAAAGCAAACAGACACACAGAGACATACAAATAAAAGTAACAAAAGGACAGACACAATCTAGGCATATATTTAGGTCAGGTAATTTAATCAAATTAAACTTAGTGTTGACATCGTCATCATCAGGCCTCATTATTCTCCTGAATAAAAAAGTAAAACATTCTCGCGCACACACACACACACACACACACACACACACACACACACACACACACACACACACACACACACACACACACACACACACACAACACACACACACACACACACACACACACACACACACACACACACACACACACACACACACACACACACACACAGTCTTAAATTGCTGGTGATGCAAACAAACAAGCAATGACACAAGTTTACCCAAAATGATTGAAAGACTGGAGAGCTTCAATACTGTTTTAGGATTTTGAACCTGACAGCCTTATTTTGGATGATTTCAACTCCAGAAAACACAGAAGGCATCCTGACATTTAAAGGTAAACAGTAAAGGTGTCAGCTGCAAAATATGTAAATACAATTTTATTTAAACTTAAAGCTCTCACTTAAAATGATCACTTATTCTTTTATCAATAAATGAGTTTTAACTCAGAAACAATTGTAACTTCCCTCCATCACAGTATATTACAGTGAGTGATGACTGACTTATTGCTCCTGATAGACTGTCAGATATTTCAGAGACAAGCTGATACCCAGTGAAAAGAAAACAACACGCACAACCACAAAAAGTTAACAACAATAAAAAAGTCACTAAGGAGTGCTGAAGGTAGAGATGGTGGAGTGAGGCCTCGGTTTGTTCTTTCACACACGAGTGCTTTTGTACCCTTCAAAATAAAAATAATAAATGTCATATAAAACAACACAACGTGATGGGAGAGGAAGTAAAAAAAGGTCATTCTCTGTCATCGTAGACCTCTAATGAGGAGTTTTCTTTTTAATATTTATCTCTCAAAATAATCTCATTCCTAACAGACCAGATGCCCTTTGAACATCATCTATATCTTCAAAATAAAAAAAACAAAATCTCTCAGCTCATACACTCACTTCATACATCCAACCCTATCTTTTTCTACTCTACCACCCACATGTGTATTTTAACCCCGCTGTCTGACCCTTCAGCCTTCACCCTGATCTGAGCTCTACACTCAGTCCCGTCATAGCTCGTCATGAGGGGCTTCATCTGCTTTAAGTTTGAATTCTGCCTCTGTGATCTTTCCGTCTCCATCACGGTCCTGATTGGAGAACATGTTGTCAATGATGCGATAGGGATCGAAGCCAGGAGCCAGGCGGCCTTTACCCTCGTTCACCTGCCGCATGATGTAGTCAGTAAACTGTTTAAACAAAGTAGAGGGCGAAGAGGGTAAATTGAGGATGCACAGACAGTAGCAAAAAAGGGAAATTGTCTCAGATGTTACAAATAATGAAACAGCAGGTTATCACGTACCTCAGAGGGCTCCACCTGCTTGTTCTTGTCTGTGTCCATCTCAGTGAAGAGGTCGGGTGACACTTCGTCGTTCCAGATAAACATGTAGCCTTCAGGAAGTCCTTCCTCCATCTCTACCAGCTCGATATCAAACACCAGCACAGCACTCCCTGGAACTTCATCAGCTACACACACACACACACACACACACACACACACACACACACACACACACACACACACACACACACACACACACACACACACACACACACACACACACACACACACACACACACACACACACACACACACACACACACACACACACACACACACACACACACACACACACACACACACACACACACACACACACACACACACACACACACAATTGGCTTGAGCGGTAGAGCTCAGACTCAGTGGGGTATGAAGCTAGACAGTACTGAGTAAGCGATAAGTGAATTCCAGTGACCAGCAGGAGAAAGTTACTACCAACACCCCTGCTGTTTGTCCTTTAACTACCACTGTCTTTCACCATCATGCCTGCAGCCTGCAGCAGCAGGATGTGCTACTAGGAAGTCGCGAAGCCAAGTGAAGTAAAAATAAATGAATAAATGGCGGCATGCGATTAAAAATGCGTTATGCCCGGCCCTTAATCGCATCGCGATTAACGCGTTAATGCTGACAGCCCTAATTATAAATATTAAGGAATAGTTCCGATTTTTTGAAAATGGAGTTGCATGATGTATCTCATCTGTCTGCACACAATGTCAGTGTATCCTGACAAAGTCAATATGTTCTGTATTTTTGGGCCAAGGATTGAGTGGTGCAAATCCAAATCTAGATGTGAATCCAAGAATTTGTAAAGGATTTCTCGAAGCACCTAATGCGTGACGGGTTGTTTGTTAAAAGAATAATTTGTCATTTAGGGAAACACGCTTATTCGCTTTCTTGCAGAGATTTAGATGAGAAGAGGGATGTCACTCTATAAACTTAGCTTAGCATAAAGACTGGAAATAGGGTAACAGCTAGCCTGTCTCATAATTGCATGCATAAAAAGCTGAATCTAACTTTTAGTTAAATTGCAGAAACACCATGTTGTGGTAAGATGAGACAAGGGGAAAACTTAGGCAACATGAGGTCACTCTTACGAGAAGATCTATTCGGCCATACTCCCTAAACCTGTCCTCTATGAATGAATGTGTGTCTCTAGAGACTGAGGGAGTCTAGGCACTAGGCAGCTGCATGATAAGGTTGTGTTTTTCGGCCGTCTCCTTTGAAGGTCAACGGTAACAGGAAGGGAGGGGAGGGGGGGAGACCTATGTTATGGCGCCATTAATATCTTTACATAACCAAAAGTTGACATGTGTTCAGCTTGAGATAAATGCCTCTTGGAAATGCAGAGTGCCTGAGAGTTGGGATGGCACTGCATGACTCTACATTGTGGTTAAAGTGTAATGCTACATCATAAATCTCATCGATCAAGACTTCATTAAATGCTTCTGTGTAAGTCATCACATATATTCTCTGTTTTTACTGCATGTGTGGTTGTGTGTGACTTACTGACTCCTCTCTCCCCATAGCCCAGGTGAGGAGGAATAACAAGGTGCCTTTTCTCTCCCACACACATGTCCATCAGTCCGTCCTCCATCCCTGGGACTACCTGGTTGGCTCCCAGGACAATGTTGTATGTCTTGGCATAATTATACCTGTAACAAATAGAGTCAGAATGAAACTGAGACATACGAAATAACTGTATTTTTTAGTCATTATTCTTAAGCAAGTTACTTCTTACAGTGTCCTTTAACACTTGTTTTTTTACTAATTCCGTTGCTGTGTGGGAATGTAAGAGGTGAAGATTTTCTTGCATTTTATCAGATGTTTCAGTGGGTGAGAGAAGCCAAAGCTTGGTTTGAATCCAGGAACTACAGTAAAATGTTTTTAAAACTGGAGTCAAGGACAATTCAAGACTTGAAGGAATTCTTGAAAGATTAGTTTATCTTTCATATTTATGATATTTTGTGTTTTTGAATTTGTTTTAATTTCTATGATGATGATTTTGTGCTGTCGTAAGCTCCTGCAATTTCCAAACAACTTTTGTTCAGACAGGGCAGTATGGTGCACTAATAATTAGTTTTTACGAAGACTTAAGAGAAATGTGCAGTTAAGACTAGCACTTGGAACCCTATTATCTCATGTGTCTCACAGAAGTGTCTCACTGAAGTTTACTAACGTGGAGTCGATGGATGTCCCATCCATCAGAGAGGCGTTATAGTGATATTTGACAAAGTCTCCCTTCTTGGTTTGCTTATCACACTCTTCTGGCTTGTGAGTGACGGTGATCTCAGTTTTGTCTGATGGGTTGTGGAAGTCGATGATGTGAATGTCGAACACCAGCACAGCTGAACCAGGGATCTTAGAGCCTAAAAGAGACATGGTGAAGAAAAAAAGAAAGAATCTAATATTAAAAGCTACGGACAAAGGAGTAATAATGGTGAGAGACAATGGCATTCAAGCATTACACACACACACCTGTGCCCTCCTCTCCATAGCCGAGATGTGGGGGGATGGTGACGGTGCGCTTCTCTCCGACACAGACTCCAATCAAACCCTCGTCCATGCCGGCAATCACGTAGCCTCGACCCACATAGGTGTCATAAGTACGATTACGAGAGTAGCTGTGGAACAGAAAATATAACAAAAGTATTATTACACCTCCCCCATAGAAGTCCCAATCACATGTTTTTTTTACTTACAGTACATATCAAGTTGTCATTTAAATCACATATAAAAAGGGCAGTTTTAGGCAGTGCACAGAAGAGAACCACTGAATAACACCTGAAAGAGGTCACTACAATATAGGACACAAAATGATTCTGTTCTCTCCAATCTCTCCTTAATTCCAAAACCACTGTGCTTGAGTTGCAAGAAGCAGTTTGTTTTGGAGGATGCATTTGTGTTTTTTTTGTTGACGCAAACATAGAGTATGTTGGCATTGTAGAATATGAGGAATTTAAATTTCCTGGCATAAATATATGCATGCAGAGATAGAAAATGCGTGTGGCAGAAAGTTACCATAGTGGCTTTCTTGATTCCTTGATATCTGTACAGAATGTGTGAAATAATTGTATAACCATAACAAGAGAGGCTTCAAGGCCAAACCCACAAGGCTGTAATGATGAGAAAGTACTGAGTAAATTATCATAGCAGTTCTTCCAAGCTAAGTTCTTCAAAAAGTTAACTATTTGTTTGATATTTTCTGTCAACCTCACAGAGATTTTCTAAAGCTATAACCAGGAATTAAAAAAATAAAACAACTTTTGTGATATTTGTTTTCTGCATGTTTTGGAAAGGATCTGTATATTACAGTTTAGAATCCTTCACTTAATTGAATAAATTGTACAGTACATAAACAATAAAAAAACAAAAAAGTTACCACACATGACCTAATCCTCTGTTGTGAGTAGCAGCACGAAAAGAGGAAACAAAACTATTTAGAGGATGCAGACTACATATTACGTAAAGCAAACAGGAAATTTCCACTTGTGGTTTTTAAGTTTCAATTCATCTCTCAATACGTCTTCAGTGCACAGAGAGATGCTGCCAACCTGAGGCCTCTTGAGGAATAACATTTATTTCCATTTATAATAATGTTTACTACGAGCCACTCTGTGTGGTTGACATGATGAATAAACACTGACACATACCTGGAATCAAAAAATGTTCCGTCAAGAAGGCTGCCATTGTAGTGGTAGCGTACAAAGTCTCCAGCGACGGTTTTCCTCGTGCAGGACTCAGGCACAATCTGATTGGTCACTGTGATCCCATCTCTGGGGTTGTGGAGGTCTAGAAGTATGACATCAAACACCAGAGACGCCTGTCCTGGGATGTCGCTACCTGGAGAGAGAAGAAGAAGAAGGAAGGTTGAAGGCAAGTAGGGAGGCAGGTATGGGGACAGGATTGGGAACTACAGAAATATTCTTCCTCATTCTACTTCTAGTCATGACCAGGATCAATCCATGACCCTAAACAAGTAAGTAGTGAGTGGAGTTAAAAAAAAATTGTTTAACTATTATTCCCAATGTCAAGAATCAACTTTTAGTTACACAGACAATGAAAATTTGATGTGAACATGACAGTATTTATTGTTACAAATATCTGGCATTAATCTAAAAGTCCGTTAAATGTATGAGGGAGAGAATCACCAACATGTTTGATTATTTGAAAATATTTATAAAGATATGCATAAAGAATAAAAAAAAGTATCTTGAAAGTAAATATGGTATAAAAAAAACAACTGTCAATTAAAGGAATACTTAGATATTGTTAAACATGTAATGTTTAAATGTTAGGAGGGTCACTGTTCAGAGACCAGTCCAGGAAATAGCCGTATTTCCCATAATGTTAAAATACTAATCCTTTAATTGTTCAACCACGTAACAAAATTAGTCATGAAAATGATATTTGTCAAATTTTCTAAGGTAAGACGATGTAAAAAAATAAATAAAAATTGGCAAGACATTGAACAACGCTGTGGTTCAGGAAAAGAACTGAGCAGTAAAACAAGATGAGATGTGTAGTTTAACTGCATATGTGTGGGATGTGCTGCCACCTTGTGCTCCAAGTGTGCAACTACAGCACCTGTTGATTTCCACTGTAACTATCAACCTCTTGTTACTCTCAAAGGTCACTCACAGGAATGTAACCGGGCTCGAGGAAATAAATAATAGTAAAGCAATTGTGAATACTCACCGTCTCCATTCTCTCCATATCCAAGTGACGGTGGCATAGTGATGATGCGTTTCTCTCCAACGCACATTCCCAGAAGGCCCTGATCCATGCCGGCGATCAGCCACCCAATCCCAACGTACGTGTCATAGGTACGCAAACGGGTGTGGCTACAGAGATAGGTGGAGGAGACAGGTCACACACATATACATAAATATTTTTTTTGTGTGTGTGAAGGAAAGATTGTTTTACAGAACAAACCTGGAATCAAAGAGCGTCCCGTCCAGCAGGGTGCCATTGTAGTGGTAGCGAACGTAGTCAGACACCTCCACCTTTCTGGAGCAGGTGGAAGGCGTGTGGTAGGTGTTGCTCTGGACGCCGTCCTCTGGGTTCCACACGTCGAGCAGCAGGACGTCAAAATGGAGGATAGAGTCAGGAGGGATGATGTCACCTGTGGAGAAGAGAAGTAGAGTGAAGAGTGAAGTTGAGCCAGAAATGAAAACGTACTAGGGAAAAGAGAATGAATGCTTTAGAGTTAACATGGTTGTGAAGATTTTCATTAAACTGCTGCATTACAAATATAAATTGACATCAGTGGGTTTTTTCTCAAGATGTGTGTGCTGGTCCTACGATCAGTAAACATTCAGAGACCTTATATTATGTTATATTTTGAATTACCGTAACATAAAAAACATGTTCTTGAAAGACTGTCCATCCATTTAAAAGAAAAACATCAGATCGATTAACTATCTAAATAATTTGATGGTTTTATCTTATCAAATGTGAAGAATTGCTGCTTTTCCTGGTCTTGACATTATGGTAAAAGAGAATATCTTTCGGGTTATGGACATAACCAAGTTTAACTTGAGTTCTAGAAAATTGAGATGTGCATTTCACACGGTTTTCTGATGTGTTACAGTTTTAATTAATTAATTAATAATAAATAAATCATAAAAAATGAATCTGCAAATTAATCAATTATGAAAACACTTGATGGATGCAGCCCAAGTAACAGGTGAGTAATCATACAAAGTAAACTCCTCATGTCATTAAACCCCTCAGATTTCCAAAAATAGGACATGACTGCGCTGTCCTCAGTGCTAGCTATAGCCTTGTTGACTGATCAGTTTGTCCACTCACTAACATTTATTTTTGTGAGTGCAACATCTCGACCAGCTCTGTTTGCAAACATGAGCAGACCTATAGATAAGGAGAAGATGGTGAAGTTAAAGAGGTGGGAGTGGGAGGAGGTGGAGGAGGGGTGCAAGGACTGTGTGGGAGGCAGCCATTCAATATTTACTACTACTGAGCTGGCAGGCCTCTTTCTGGTTTAAATCTCTCTCTAGCTCTTCCAAAATCTCCCCTCTCAATTTTCTTCTCTCGGCCTGATGTTCCCTCTGATACAGACTAATTTTAGAGGACAGGGCCTCAGCTTTTACCTGTCCACACATGCCCCACTCTCTCCTCTCTCTTCCACTATCTATTTGATGTGCACACACACACAAATACATACATTGATGCACCGGTATCTACATGTAAAGAGAGCCTCTGCATTTTTCTTCTCATCACTACAATCACATGCAAATATATCAACACATCTGACACAAACACTCTCTATGGTGCACAGTGTCCCAGATTTATTTATGTTCATATACAAAACCAAGATCTAGAATGTGTATCTGCCTGCTGCAGATGCTCTAGCATTTGCAGTGCAGTTACTAACAGCTGAAAATCTTGATCTAAAGCAGCTTCCTCTGACCTGCTTCCTGGTTTGTGATGTCCCTGTGACATCATTCAACATGGACGCTTGGGAGCAGCCCACTTCCTTTCTACTTCGCCTGACTCTAGCACAACAAAATACGGTACTTTCTGCAAAGACTGTAATTTTTGCCCCCCGACCGAATTCTCTCATTGTTATGGTGAGCAGTGCCAGCCGTGTGCTCATTCATCTGTGTATTTATAATAACTCTCCAGAGGAATAAACACTGGCATGTCCTGAAATTTGATGGAGAATGTTATATTCTGTCCTGACTGATTTGGAAAAATCAGCCAGGACAGGGATGTGCAAATATGACAGGAAGTTGAAAACACACCGTATCCCTGTTTGCCATATGCTAGGTGAGGTGGGATCTTGATCAGGCTTCTCTCGTTGACACACATCCCCACCAGAGCTTTGTCCATCCCTGCAATCAGCTGCTTCTTGCCAACAAACACGTTGTAGGTGCTGCCACGGTCGTAACTGAAACACATACACATAACCAATTACTTTTATATCGCTGTGAGGACATGATTGACTGCATTACATTCATTATGTGCCTTTCCGCAACTAAAACGCATACTCTTAATCAAAGCAGTTCACTATGGGCCCTGGCTAAAGGGTTTTCCATTGCCATTACTATTTGTTTGGGAGAGACAGTTAGATCTCTCAAGCAAGCTTTGACAACTCATTCAGAAGAAGAAGAAAAAACTCACTCAGGCAAAACAAGATGTCCCACTGGCCAGGGTTCAGATTCATCCAAAGGAACTCAAAAGTGAGTAAATGCACCAGGATCTTATTATAGTGTCTTGTGCAAATTATACTTTTATTTTTTACAGTCATTTTGTGCCTGGACTTAAGTTATTCAAGATGTCCCCATCTTTACAGCCAGTGATGTATTTAGATATATCATACAGATACACACTCAGATTGAAATGTGTAAAACTTGACTTTAATTAGGAATATACATGAGCACAGGACCCCTCTACCAGACCAACCCACATGATTTGCTAATACTGCAGGGCCTGCCTACTTCGGTAGTTTATATTCTTTAACAAATGTGCAATTAATTAAATGACCAAAAACCAAACCAAATTGTTTTGGGCTTTTGGGGCCCTTAGGGTTCTAGAGGCCCTGGGCAGTTGACCACTTTGCATGTTGCATGGTACACGGTTATTACTGTTGACCAGGTCGGTGGTTCCCAAAGTGGAGTCCAGGGACCTTTGGAGGTCCTGGAAGCAGGTTCAACATTAAGAATAAGGACTTAATCCTCAGGTTTCAATGAATCCATTGTGACCAAGCAGGCTGATATTAATCTAGTGGCAAAACTACTCCATCTGATCAAATGAAAAGGGGTTTTGAAGCCCTTGGATTAAGCATACATGGATCCAGAACTCAGTCAGCCTGCCTGCGTGGCTCACAGGGGCGAACCACTAAACGCGCACTTTTACGCATCGCGCACGACTGTTCGCACCGAGCACTGTTTTGCTCTGCACGGTGAGACTCCAAAAGTGAGAACATGCATTCTTTGCTTGATACTCACCTTGAGTCGAACTTCTTGCCGTCAGGAAACATTCCGTTGTAGTGATACCTGACATAATCCCCTACTTTGACTGCGCGTACACATTGCTCTGGCACGAAAGTTTTCTCAATTAATATGTCGTCTAACGGTACCGGAGGAGCATTGCACGCGGCGAACGCCACCAGAACCGACAAATAAAGCATCGCCTGCACGCACTGGATCATTTTCTCTGCCAACAAACTCTCAGACGAGGGGAATAACTGTGGGTACGGCCCGTAGGAGTGTGTGCTGCCTCCCTGTTCCCCGGTACTTTGGTGTCCTCTACTCCGATGTAGACAGAAGTCCTGCCCCCGGTCCCAGCGCAGGGATGTTAACGTGTCAAGCCAGATACAACTGCACAACTTCCGGTTCAACTTTAAAGATAAAACGTCGACTGATGATCTCAATAACATGTTTTGTTTGTAAAGCTCAAATTAAAAGGGCTGCAAATATGTATAATAAAATATCGGTGTGAGACATAAACGAATACAAACAAAGCTTAGCTAGCAACTGTGCTTTTATTTTGAAATGTTAACATACATGTCCTGTTACATACGGCCTTTTTCTAGCTGACTTGACGCGCTTCGGGATTGAATGAGATAGTTTTGGGCACCACGTATTGCTCTTGCGCAGTGCAGCCTCATATATGTCAACGTGGTAACGTAGGGGTCTCTACACAGCTGCACACCCCCCTCTGAATCCATTTAAATCAGAGTAGAGGAGGCCTACACATCTGGATGCGCCTCTGAATTGCAGTCAAATTGTAACAATGAGCAGGACTCGTAAAGTGTGCCCTTTGCCTAAATGATGTTACGCGAAAGCCTAGTTGACCCTGTTGTGTTGGTGGGGTTCAGGCCTTTACATGGGGGGGGGGGGGACAGATCCAGGCAGGAATGTCTCTACGTGGCAGTGAGAGGGGGAGGGCCACTCCAGTCTCTCACCAGGGGTTTAATTAGTGACGGAGAGGAAAAAAGTTTAAACTTTAAAGAGCAGTATGGATTCATGTTCTTTGTCAGTCCTGGAATATAAAAATGACAAAATTACATGGTCCCTTATCTAAAAAGTCCAGAAATGTATACCTCAGTTAGGATTTTAAGGTTTAAAATCAGGTTTTTACTTGTTCTGTAAAAGGACAGAACAACAGCAGTGATTTACTTGTGTGATTTAGTGGGAGGAACAGCCCCTCCAGTCACCAGGGGTGGGAAGGCTTTGTCCGGATACGTGTTGGAACTTGAGGCGGTCCTAAAGACCAACGCACCAAACTCCAGAATCATCCCAGGCCACCATTTAGCAACCTAAAAAATGGCACCCTCCACTTCTTCGCAACTTTTCTCGGCGCTTTTAATCGCATTTTTTACCTCCGTGGTGAACTCTCAGTATGAAAAATACAGCTTCAGGAGTTTCCCCAGGCACGAGCTGATGCCTCTGGAGTCCGCTTACAAATACGCACTGGACCAGTACACCGGAGAGAAGTGGAAGGAGTCGGTGGAGTACATGGAGGTGTCTCTGCGGTTGTATCGGCTGCTGCGGGACAGCGAGGCCTTCTGCAACCTCAACTGCAGCTCTGTCGGGCTGGACAACGAGCAGAAGTTTGCGGAGTTTCCAGAGCTGCGGGCGTTTGGTAACGTTATGAAGAGGGCGCAGTGCCTTAAGCGCTGTAAACAAGGGCTGCCCGCTTTCAGGCAGACCATGCCCAGCCGGGACACCATAGATGAGTTTGATAAGAGAGAGCCGTACAGATATCTGCAGTACGCCTACTTCAAAGTAAGCAAATATGTAAATATGTGTAGTCACCAGGAGGGCCAATGGGCTCCAAACCTTGGTTTCATTACAATAAATATAAGGTGGTGGTTTTCTGTGCATCCACAGTTTCTATTTTTGCGTCACACACGTTTTTTTCTTTTCTTCCTAAAATGCGTTCTGACGTCACCTACGTGCCACGGATGCACACTGTTCTGCAAGAGTGGAGGTCCTATACTTTTACCTGTGAATGCTTGTGTTTTCTTGCCCTTCCTATTAAGAAAAAAAAGAAAACAGTAATAAAGACACATACGGATATTTTACAAGTCATCACCTCTTCAAGGGAACTAGTTTAGGTTTAGGATTAGGTTATGAATCACAGTTTATTTAGAGTCAAAGGTTGGAATTATGATTGCATTTAAGATAGTAGTGATGGTTATGGTCTAATTTGCACATACAGCACATACGGAAGTGGGACAAATTAAAAGAAAAAACGGAATACCTTAAATTAGTTGAGTTGACCTGGTAAGTGACTAAAAACAACATTAATTTCTAATGATCTAAAATATAGTCCTCAAAGTTAGAGTTATTAAGGAAATGTATTGGCTTTTTATTAGTTATCATGTCCTTAGTCCATATTTTTTGTACCACAGTGTAGTGTTATATAACATTGGCTTTGTATGATTTCCTAATGTGATCAGAGCACATACAAAAAGCTGTTTACAATGTTTGTTTGTTTTATTTCTCCCAGTCTGACAACCTTGCCAAGGCGGCGTCTGCTGCTCACACCTTCCTACTGAAACACCCAAATGATGAGATGATGCAGAGGAACATGGCCTACTACAAGAGTCTGCCTGGAGCCGACGAACACCTCAAAGACCTGGAGACCAAATCCTATGAGGTATACACACACACACACCAACATATTTTTGTGAACACATACACGCATACACAAACCATCCTATTATTGGCTCTGTGGGTGTGGTAGCAGCCTGTGGTGAACCAGCCAAGCTGAGGAAAGCCTAGAGCTAAAACATTTCCATTTACTATGCTGCTGTGCATTAGTGAAAATAGTACATGCTTGCATGTGAGTGCTGACGACTTCATTTGCTAGTTGTATGATTTTTGATTGCAAATACTTATGAGTTCAGCCTTCAGTGGTCCTTGACAGAGTTGTAGTAGTCCCAGCAGGACTGACAAATAAACATGAACTTGTTACAGTTGTTAACTATTACATGAATGCCGCCTAAATAATTTTGTCTTTTCAATCAAAATCAACATCTCTTAAAGAGTCCACGGTGAAGAAAATTGTCCCTGTTATAGCAAACAATAGCGATGCAGATAATGTAATGTAATTATACCATATTATACATGTATATCATTGATTTTAATAAGAAAGTGATTTTTTAACTTGTAGAATGCTTTCAGTAATGCCATGATGCCCAAAATGAACTTGATTTCCTATGTGTGTGTTATTGCAGACACTGTTTGTGCGTGCAGTGCGGGCGTATAATGGAGAAAACTTCCGTACTTCGGTGTCAGACATGGAGCTGGCTCTGCGGGACTTCTTCAAGAATTACGATGAGTGTCTGGCTGCATCTGAGGGCCCCAGGGACGTCAAAGACTTTAAAGACTTCTACCCCTCCATAGCTGGTCAGTTCATCTGCAGTACCTCCGTTCTGACTCTGTTCCTCCTGCGGGGTCCATCTATCACTGCATTTCTCTTTTGTTAAATATCCACTTTTGCATCTGTCTTCTTTTTGTTATTTAATTTACCCAACATGTTTCTTGTTATGGCTACGTTTAAAGATCCCCTCCATTTAAAAATGTGTTTTTTTTATGTTTATGTCTCCTAAAATGTCCGGTATTGACTATACTGACTTGTATATGTGCAAAGTGTGTCGCTAGAGAGGTGTTTTCACATTCCACTCCTCCAGGGGGAAATGACTATGCATTTCACTAAAATCTGATATTCAAATGTACTCGGGCAAGCTAGATTTGATACGTCACAGTTTCAAAAGTCAATCACTGTCTAATATGCAAAAGACGGAAAAGAAACCAGAAACCTGAAACCTTCGGTGAAGAGTGGACTTGTCATAGAGCGAAAACACACGGTCATCATAGCTGTGTCAGCCACTGCCAGTTACAAGCTAACAAGCTAACAAACAACATACAGTAGATGCTAACTAAACTATACCATTCTAATACGTCTGCTAGTCACCAATGGTTTGGTGCACAACAGAATCTTGGTCTGATCGCCAGGTTCAGACAGGACGCTGAAACTATCTCTGCAGATGGTGAGCCGGTGCAGCGTGCCCTGTCTAAACAGCCAAATTGAATAACATTGGGCGCATAAAGGAAGCGGGCAGCACTTCCAGGCCAGATCCAGAATTTCTCAACGAAGGATAAAGAGTAGATGTGCTTCCAGCCCATTTTCAGAGTTTTTTTTGTTTGTATTTTTCTATATTTTAAAACGTGTCTGGAGGAGGACTTTAATCTTTTTTTTATCATGTTGTGCTTAATCTTTCCTCTACAGATCACTACATAGAGGTCCTTGACAGGAAAGTGATGTGTGAAAGTGACCTGACACCTGTCGTAGGAGGTTTTGTCGTTGAGAAGTTTGTGGCCACAATGTACCACTACCTGCAGTTTGCCTATTACAAATGTGAGTAGCATGTTGTTTCCTCAGGTCTACTGTGTTGTGAATTTTATATAGGACAATCCCTGAGTGCTGTAAATGTAATGTAAATGTTGTGTTTTCAGTGAATGACCTGAAGAACGCAGTACCATGTGCAGCCAGCTACGTGCTCTTTGACCCCAGCGATGAAGTTATGAATAATAACTTGGCCTATTACCGGTTCCACAAAAACCAGTGGGAACTGACAGAAGAGGACTTCCTCCCCAGATCAGTGAGACATATTGACTATACACATCTTGTGCACCCAGTTCCTGTCCCTAGTTTATCAGATATATAGATTAAACAAACAAGATACAACATGTTAATTAGTGAGCTTTCGGGGGTGCGGGCAGATTTTGTTACCTTTGGACAGAGCCAGGCTAGCTGTTTCCCTGTTTCCAGTCTTTATGCTTAGCTAAGCTAACTGCTAGCTGCTGGCTCTAGTCTTATGTTTACTGGCCAGTATCAATCTTCCCATCTACAGTAACTCGTGGCAAGAAAGCAAATGAGCACACTGCTTTAAATAGTCCTCATGGGTTCAAAAGGGTAACCTAAAATGTCTTTTAGTCAGATGAGATTATTGACACCACTCTTGTGTCTGTACAGTACATATATAGACACTTCACAAAAAGACTTGAAACTGAGGGAAACAACTGACCTGGCTCTGTCTGAGGGTAACAACATTTTTCTCTAAAGCTTACTAATTAACATGTTATATTTTGTATGTGTTGTTGTGGTGTAACTGGGGTTATGTACCAATTTCTTGGCCATGCAGGCACAGAGACTTTGTGACAAAACCAGGGTAGCTGTTTATCCGTTTCCAGTCGTTGTGCAGAAGTTAAGCTATGACAGATGTCAGAGTGGTATCAATTCAACCAATGTAAATCTGTAATAAAGCAACTAAGCGCATTTCCAGGTTTCCTGGACTAACTACATGATGTGAAATTAATTAAGCACTTGGCCTCTGCCTTCTTGGTTCACTATAACATCCTGTGTGTTTGCTGCAGGAGGCACTGCGATACTACAATCAGACCACAATGCAGCTACAGATGTTGGAGTTCTCCAGACAGCGCCTGGTGAGCGACGATGAGGTTCGTGCCTGTTTACATATATTTATGTTTATATTGTTTATGTTGTTTATATTACAGGATGCTTCAAGCCAAGAGCCTATCTTTAGCCAAGTGAAAGGAAAACAAGCTACAGTTTACCCTTAAAAATAGACCTGAGTAATTCCCATAAAATCAGTTTGGATTATTCTCCGTCGTTGTGTGATTTATGGTTAACCACAGATTCTTTAGTATGGTCACATAACACCCTGCAGTACAGTGTGGGCCCTGTGTTTATCAGGCTGCAATAGGACAGACGGCCATGGGGTGGCAGCATGACATTGGCGTTTCTTAAAGTTATTATGATGCAGCACAAGGACCGTGGCCATCAGGGCAACCTAACATAAACCAGGATTACATGCTGTATGAGGTAAACACCATTCAGTTCTTGACTGTAATCTCTTTAGTAATGCCAGGTATGACAATTCACAGATAGAACTGTGAGTGGGAGGATTTATGCTAATGCACTTCTAACCTCCTGAATTGTCTGTTTATTTGTGTGTGTGTGTGTGTGCATGTGCGTGTGTGTGCGCAGGGGGAGGTGGTGGAGTTTATAGATGAGTTCCTGGACAGTGATGAATTGCCCAAATTGGAAATTCCGCCGAAACTGTGAAACACGCAACAAAAAATCACCTCCCGGTTTGTATTTATTAGAGAGGCTCTGATTGGTCACTGTGTTTTTACCTGCAGATCCACATCCTGAATATTTTTAAATTTCCTATTTTGTGCACTAAAACATCCAGTTTAGTGGTATGGACATACAGCACTAAATGATTCAAAGTCAATGATAATAATGGCGAGAGAAATATTTGTTCTCGCTGTTTTATGGATCTGTTCCTCCACTGTGAATCAAGTATGTATGTTGTCTGTCAAAAATGGTAATTTTTACAATGAAATGGTAATAAATCTTGCCAAACGGGTCTTTCAAGTAATAATTACAATGTTGTTGTAATACTACAGTTGTTGGTTTTGGGCAGTGGTGGAATGTAACTAAGTACATTTACTCAAGAACTGTACTTAAGTACAATTTTGACGTACTTTTACTTTACTTGACTATTTCCATTTTATGCTACTTTATACTTCTACTCCTCTACATTTTTGAGGCCACTATTGTACGTTTTACTGCACTTATACACATTTATTTGATAGCTTTAGTTACTTTGCAGATTCAGGTTATTAATACAAAATATATATTAATTAATAAATAAATTATGATGTATTATTACAGCTAAAGCTACCCAGCAGTATATAAGGTAATCAACATTAGCTCTATCTTTACAAGCTGCAACATTTAAAGTGATGATCACATTAATGCATCAATAATTATAATCTGGGTACCTGGGTAGCTCACCTCACCTCCCTCTCTATCCCCTTTTATGTCTTCAGCTTTCCTATCAAATAAAGGCCTAAAATCTCCACATTTATTTTTCTGAAATGGGCCATTCTGTGTGAGTACTTTTACTTTTGGTACTTCAAGTTTATTTTTATGCATGCTAATGCTTTTGTACTTTAACTTACTAAGAATTTTAATGCAGGAATTTAAATTTAAATGGAGTATTTCTACACTGTGGTATTTCTACTTGTACTTAAGTAAACAACCTGAATACTTCTTCCACCACTGGTTTTGGGGATGTGCCCAGTTGTGAATAACACCCCTTTAGTATAGGGACTAAAGTATATCTACATCTGCCAGCATTTTTTTCAGCTAATGATGTTAATTGTTTGCTCTATGAAATGTCAGTGAAATATGCTTGTCACAATTTCTTGCAGCCCAAGTTCAGGTCTTTAGGTTTTTTCTGTCCAACCAACCATCCAAATCCAAATGATCAATTTATTATCACATTAGACAATTAAAAGCAGCAACTCATCAGAACCGAGTAGCTGGAACCAGGGAATTTTTAGTATTTCTGCATGGAAAAATTACTTAAATGATTAATTAATTGATTAAACGAATAATATTTCAGTCTATTGATTTTTGACTGGAGCCCCTATAGAGCAGGATATCTGCGAGAGTCCTTCAGACTGTGCTGAGGTGACAGCGTTCAGAGAAAACACTGAGTTGTTTAATATTGTTTGAACATTGAGCCTCTGTGCAGTTTGTCACACAGTGATGTTAAAAACTCAAAGGGGAACATTCTCGCTGTATTACTGTATCTCTCTCTCTCTCTCTGACTCTGCATTCTCATTCCTCTCCTGCTTGTATTAACCTGTCTCTTTTATTACCTCTTTTTCTCTTTTGCCAGTCCTTTTGTTTCATCTGCCCTCTTACTGTATCTTTAAACATTATTCTTTGTTCTTTTTAAACATTTTTGGAGCACATCGCAAAGAAATAGGGGGATAATGGCTGGCAGAAGGGGCTTGGACAAAAGTTAAGATAAAAGGCTGATTGTCAGGAGTCAAGGTCACAAGTCAAAGTCACACCTTAATATGACAAGTCAGTCTCTTTCACACTCGTACACAATGAATGGTTAGAGATCTAGCTACACCATGACCTAAAATAGATATTGAGTTCAAACCACATGTTAAGGAGTTTAATGTGACTTAGAGAACACATACTGTATATAGTACACATTTCATCCTGACATCACACACATCAGGCTGTTTGAGATGAAGAAGAAACAGACAGAAATATAAGCATCATGTGAATAAGTCAGCAATGTAAAAAAAAAAAGTCCTTTGCTTTCTTTCACATTTGTCATGGTTTTGCACATACTGTAACTCCGGTAATCCCAAACCCAAATATAATCACAATATTTAACCATTCTTGATGATTATGATCAGTCTTCATGGATCTTGTGGCAACCCTGGTGTGTGATCAGACAGGTCATTGCTCAATAACCTACATTTTATGCTATTGCAAGTACAGTACTTTTTTATCTAATAGCAGGTGAAGTAAAAGGCAGGCCGTAGAGTAGATTTGAAGCAGGGACGTCGTTAGGCCTATTTTAGGGGGGGCTGAAGCTACCCCAAAATGTTCCTAAGCCCCCCTAAATAATAATAAGAACAACAATAACAATTCCTCATTCATATTCAGACGCAACAAATGATATATATCCAGCTACAAAAAAATAGCCGAAAAGTCAGAAGTTAGACAGAAGTACAAAGAGTCGTCGTGCTATCAAGATGATGCACCGCACTGTCTCGTTGCATTGGTGTGAACTGGCAGCTTTCAGAGCGCTGCAGACCAGAGCGTTGCAAGTAACTGGGGGATTCATCTTGTCTCGTCGCTACTCTTTGGTCTGAACTCGCTATGCACCCTCCCCCCCACAAACACACACACTGATACACACGCTGAAAGGAAGATTGATTACACCTAGTGATACAGAGTGAAATTGTAAGTTGTTTTAAATTACCTGCTTACCTTTAGCTACGTTTTCTGGATGTAAAGGGAAGGGGATATTTTGGTTTGCTATGGAAAACTAAAGTCTATCTAGAGTGAACGAGGGAAATAAAAGAAATGGTTAACTTAGCAAACTAATCACAACTCTTTATTCATTGCCAATAATATAGCCGTGAATGAGGTCAGTAGTGGTCTATAGGCCTAAGGATTGTTTTTTCTTCTAACAATAAGCATTTGTTGGCAGGTCTAGGTACTATGCATAGCCTAAACTAAATTATTTAATTATATTTATTATATATCCTAGCTATATTCTAACCAGTTTAACTTTCTGCATTCATTGGCTGTGATAAATTCAATAAATATGTAGATGTTGCCTAAATGTAGACTAGGCTAAAGATTGGCACATGTCCACAGATAAATGAAAGCAATCCTACATACAGTATATACAGTAATCATTACTCCAAATCTTTTATTCCTTCCGCCATCAGGTTATTGTATTTAGACAGTAGCCACTTTAAATAGGATCCGTATTAATATCTTACATGATAAAGTATGCAGTGATGCCTATTATGCCTATTTTTTTCTTTTTCTTGTACTGCTATTTGTCATATTTGTTTAACTTACCAACTTATTAGCTGTCTGGACTCTGTCAGTTTTTGGACATTTTGGATGTTGTTTCATGTGACCAATTTGCATTTCGAAGTCATGAAATAATTAGCATCAGGGTTTTGTTTTATCTCAAAGGATAAGACAGAACAGAATAGAAATGGAAGAAGAGGATATGTCTGTCACTTTTTACTTGTTAACATCTTTGTTTCTTGACTGGTTGTTGACATAAGTGTAGCTCTAATACAGTAACAAAAGATGCAAGTGCAAAGATTTTGCAAACGCAAGTTACAAATACCCTGGGGGCTAAGCCCCCCTGTCTTTCAATCCTAGTGACGTCCCTGCTTTGAAGTAAATTTGAGATGGGCTGACCCTGTGCAAGACACAAAGAGGTAATGTCTAATGTCAACTGTGCTTGACTGTCTCGGTGAAGAAACATAAGTCAAAGTTATTTCCCACACACCAGTAATGCTGCACTTTGTATAGCGAGTTATTACAGTTAGACATTCATATTTACAGAAACATATAGACAACAGGTACTTTATTCCCCGTGCCCTCGCCACATCAATGTCAATTCAGTTTCATGCACCACAATACGGAAATGAAAAACATGAAATGTTTTTTGCAAATCAATATAGCTGTTGTTCACTTAACCCGTTCAAATCCAACAAATCCTTATTTTATAACTAAATATGTAACTAAATAACACAATTAAAAAAATACAGCTACAAGCTGTCACCCACTTTTGACATTAATTACAAGTGAAGCACTTTCTATTTAAGTTATTGCCATATAATACATTTTTGTAGTCTTTATACATCACCAGAATTACAAACTCTGATAGATAAGTTCAAACCATCTCATAGCTATTTGAATTTATTTACATTTGCACCTTTTTATTAGCTTTTCTATTTTAACATTTGACCTTTGGCACATTACGGAAACAGCAAGAATGAATATCACCGAATCATGCAGAGTTACAGTACACTGTAAAATACTGGACAATAAACAACATTTATTATGAATTTCTAACCAAACGTAATTTACTCATATCACAAATTGTTTGAATTCCCAAATATTTAAAATGACAACAGCATGAAATGATAACCCCCTTCAATCTTTTATCAGGATAAACATAGAACATGAGAAGTATAAACCATTGATGTGCTGAAAAACATTAAGCATATATTTATCATTATATAGCAAAATGTAGCCTTACTAACAATTTATCATTTTAGGGCATGTGGTCCAGCCTTAATTCTTCTCCAACTCCACATAATATTTAGAAACTAAACTAAAAACATTGGGGGTTGTGACTTTAGTTTGTCTCTGTTGCCATGGCAATGACACACTGTTTGATCTCTGGTTGGTCTGAATGCCGTCAGCAAACACAGCGCTACAGCACGGACCTGACACACACACACATACACACACACACACACACAGGCTGAGTCTGCAGTCTGGATGGACACCCGCTCTTACCAGCTGACTGCCAAAACCAAAGAGGCAGGAAGATCTTAAAATGTTTCACTCGCCGTCCTTCTTTCTCACACCATACTTTTCTCCCATACAGCCCATTCGACCCTTTCTTTCTGATCTAACCATCATCATTATCATTCTTTTTTCCATTCTTGCTGGTTTGACAGAGGCCTTGTCGTTCATTTGGGACTACTTGTCCAAATCTGCTGCGATGATCTAAAGTGTTCTGAACTGCAGCGCTCTTGCTGTGGAATACCGTTTTTATCAACACAATACTCATACAAACAGAAAAAGATGGGGAATCAAGAACAATGCAGCTAAATCATCAATAAAGCAGTCAATGAAGTCAACAAAAAGGTAACACAGAGAAACTTTACCACAATGTCCAAGAGCTTTGGAGGTTTAAGTCTCAGTTCGTATATTCAGGCGGGCAGGCATGCCTTCTTGTGGTTTTCCTACATGGTTATTTCCTTATAATCTCTTTTTTCAGTTCCTGGAGTTTAGTCCAGTCCAGACACAGCCCTTCCACCTGCCCAGCCACATGTCAGAGCTTTGAAAATATTGGGTAGGTATAACATACAGTGGATGGGTAAAATTCAATAAAATCGATCTACCATCTAGTTTCACTCAGGTTTCACTGTGTTAAGCATCAGTTCTTACTGTTTTACACAATTTTCTGCATCACATAGGTGAGGTTTTGCTCTACAAAACAGGGCTGTAGCACAACTCATCTGTTCATACCTATCCAAAATCTTCAATAATGCAGTAGTTTCTAGCAAGATGAGGGGCTGTGCGTTCCTCTCAAATTCATTTGAATCCTCCTATCCCTCCCAAATGTCTCTGCCCTCTGTTAGTGTCCCTCTTTCCTCATCCGTCGCTCTTACACTTTTTGCTGCATCTCTATCTGTTGGCCCTGTCTGGTCTGGCTTTGGCCCTTTCCATTCATCTCGTACACTGAGCTCTTTTGCTGTTGCCGTCGGCAGCACCAGACACCTACGATGACCGCCGTGGCGACAGCACACACAGCCACAATTATGGCTGCCACCATGGGACCTCGGCTGGAGGAGCTCGGAGGACGGGGTGGGCAGTTCTCGCCTGTACAGATCGCCTCCCCCATCTCTCCCTCCATCTCGCCCCTCTCACCTGTCTCACCGGGCAGGTTGTGTACAGTGTGCTCCTCCATCACTCCGTTATTGCCGTCGTGCATCGGTGGAACTGGGCCGAGATCAAGGAAGGGGTGTTTAGTGAGGTCATCCTGCCAGGGGTGGGTGGGAGCTGCCTGTTGTGTGTCATAGTCCAGGGTGTCGGAGTATGAGGGTGAGTCTGAGGGCTGTGAGGGAGCAGTGGTGGGGATGAAGCCAGGCCACATCTCCTCCACTCCCCCTTGATCTAAGGCAGGCTCCGTGGTGGGAAACTCGGGCACCTTTGGTAAGCTGGTGGAAGGGACAGGTGTAAGAATTTCCACCTCATTGGGTCTGTCTGTTGTCCTAACAACTGTCCCCCTCACTGTATCCTTCGGTCTTGCCCTTTCTGTTGTGGACTCACCATTTTCTGTTCCCTCTGGAACGACAGGGTAGCCATCCAGCCAGGTGTCGTCTCCTTCTGCAACCTTCTGAGTGACGTTTTGATATTTATCTGTTGCTATAGAAAATATTACATGCTGATGACTGTCATCTTCATGGCTATCATGATCATCATAGCTGTCATGGTCATCGTGTTTATGATCACGATGATCATCGTGATCATCGGGATCAGTGTGGCGGTCATTATCATCCTCCTCCGGGTCATAATGCTCCTCATGGTCATCATGGTCATCGGGGTCTGGATGTTCCTCAGAGCCATCAGGATGTCCGCGATCATCGCTACCACGATTGTTGGTCACATCGTCATGTTCTTCATAGCTTTCGTGTTCGTCGTAAGTGTCGTCATACTCCTGGCTGCCATAGCGAACACGATCACGGTCCTCTTCGTGCTCACCCATGTCATAATGGTCATCATGATCGTCACGATTCTGGTGGCGGTCCCGTCTTTCCAGATCATCATGCTGAGATGGAATGTAATGCTTTACATGATCATCACGGCCATCTTTGTCCTGGTGGCTGTCGTGGTCATCTTGATCATCATGGTGGCTATCGTCATGGGAATCCAGGTCTTGATGGTTGCTGTCATCGTGATCGTCTCTGTCTTCTGTGTCACGATCATTGTAGCTGTCTCCCTCGTGATCCTGGTCGTCCACATCAACTGGATGCTGGTGGTGGTGTGTTTCCTGGCTGTCATGCTCTTTACTCTCCTCTGATTGGGCGCCTGAGGCTCTCTGTGTAGTCTGTGTGACTGGATTGGTGGAGACAGGATGTCCTTCCTCCTGGAAGGCCTCAGAGGGGAACCAGAAAAGGTGCTTCTGGGAAAGAAGAGATACAGGTGCTTCTGTGGCTACAGCTGCATCAGTCCTGACCACCTCCCTCCTCTCCTGCTCCCACCTTGGATGGCCTATGAAGTCCTCAACAGCCCGATCCTCGTCTTTTTCTCCTCCTTCTACAGCTCCTTTAAATTTTCTCCCGATCACCTCTCCTCCCACTTCATGTTCTCCATGTTGGTCCAGATGCTCCTCCTCTACTTCAACACTAAAGCTCTTCTCTTGCTGCTCCTGTATCCTATCACCCTCCAGGGATGCAGCTCCATGCACCTCCTCGTACACCTCACCATGAGCCTCCTCTGGTCTCTCGTTGTGGCTTTCTGCCTCTCCATAGGAATCTGTGAACTTGTCCTCGTAGTCTACATGACTTTCAGTCTCATCTGCAAACCATAACAAGGACACATTTACTTGATGAAATTCTAACATTCATGATCAGACAACTTAAATAAAAAAAAAAATCACATAGGCATTTGCATTTAAAGACAACTTTTGGATTCTGAAAATGTGGAAATAATTTAGCACAGAGGTTCCAAAACTTTTGGGACTATGACCTCTTAAAGGAATAGTTTGACATAAAGATGAAGCTACAGCCAGCAGTCAGTTAGCTTAGCATAGCATAATGATTGGAAACAAGGGGAACCAGCTGGGGACTGCCTATTTCTCTGACGCTCCATTGTTCCGACCTCTCAATAACCCGAAAAATTCCCTTTGGTCCTACAGCCCACTAGTCCGAAGTCCCTTTGTTTTGAAAAAATAAACCCTCTGCTCTGACATCCCATTGTTCCAACCATATAGGGTTAGGGTTATGGTTATGGACAATTATTTATAACATTTCTTTAGGATTTTTGCCTTGTTTAACATGTCGGGAATCCCGAAGTTTCCTGTTTGAAACCGCCAAGATGAGGCGTCTTCTCACTGATCAAGTTAGTTTCACATTGGTTATTGCAGGGATATGCCCCATTCCTATTCATTATCATTGCAGGCTTATGGAAATATAAATACATATCCAACCCAAAACTAACTTTACCCTGTTGGACTTTGGACTTAGTCTACATTTTTATTTCAGTTTTATCTTCAGTTTTAATAAGCTAGAGAAAAGTAATTTCGCTTGTTATTTTTTATTCAGATTTTAGATTATGGGAGGTGATCCACAAAAGCCTATATAGTCGGAACAATGGGATGTCAGAGCAGAGGGTTTATTTTTTTCGAAACAAAGGGACGTCGTTCAGTCTTTAGGCTAAGCTACACTAACGGGCTGCTGGCTCCAGCAAGAGTAGTATCAGTTTGTTCCTTTAAAATAAAGCAATGTCTGCTTGTGATCCTTTAACATAGGGGGTCACATGCCTATTTAAAGGATTTATAGAGGATTGAATAAGTAAAAGTATCCAGTGAAAAAAGTTATATAATTAATAAAACAGAAATTTATTGTTTCCTTTGTTATCTTTTTAAATCATTTTGTGGTCCCTCAGATTGATCTTGGGACAGTTTAATAACCACAGCTGTAGCGCACAAACATGACTAACCATGGACACACAGGCCTGGCATTCTGCTTTATAGACACTCTGGCCCTCTTCTTCTATGCTATGAAGTGGGCCACACTATGGCATGTCACACTGAGGTGTCATAGCAGCCATTTTCAACTCACAACTGATACTCTGTTTTCCAAAATGCCAAGAATCAAGCACCAATCACTTAACAACACTGGGAGCTAACAAGTAAGAAGTGAGGAGGTTGACCTCAGAGTGGTCTCCTGTCCGTCTCGGTCAAAGCTCAAAGCTTTGAAGAGAATGAACAAAAGGGGGGCTTTCTATTTCTGTCTCCTTCCATTTCTGTCCCACTCTCCAACATAAACAGTTTAAACACCTTCTTACCTTTGATACATATTTCCACTAGTCCATACCACTCTCCACAGCTGTCGCACAGCAGGCTAAAGGCAGTATGTCCACTGGGCATTACATAACCTGGCACACATGTGTACAGCAGCTCATCTCCCATCTCGTACCCAGCGTGCCCCTGTAGACGGGCGTTCGGAAAGGATGGAGGGTCACCACATGGCACGCCTGTCAACAACAAACAAAGAGATGCATGTTATGAATGCATGTAAATGTTTTGAGTTGTTAAACAAACTTTTAATATAGATGATGAAACCCCTATTCAGCATTACACAGTGTGGTTAATGAAACACCACTCAATATTATTATCCAGCTTTACAGCGTCACTATCCCATTTTTAAACCGAAAAAGATAAGAATGACTCAAGGGACAGGAAGCAATGGGCTTTGTGGAAAATGAGGATGTAATTTTTACAAACAAGACCATTAACAATGCCACTGGGATGAGATAAAGGCTACATATTGTCTTGACTCTGGTCAAATTTTTTATGGTAATTAGACGGAGACAGCACAGTTTATTCGATACATAATGACATGTTGACTAGATTAAAAAAATTTTGAAATTTAGCTTCATGCTCCTTCTGTGCTTACGTACATTCATGGATCAAGTTATATGGTCACGCACGCAGATATTCATGAAGAGGCAGAAAGATTGGTATATAACGACAGATATGAGTAGAAACATAGAAATGGAAAACACACTCAAACACACACTTGCAGGATGTAGAGTGCTGAAAGTCGAGATTGGTATGAATGCAGGAACACAGCTTCTTTCTCACCTCAGTAAATATCTCAGGAAAGACACACACACACACACACACACACATATTCTGTACACACATAGCTAAGCCATTCATATCCTGACTACCACTCACAACTTTATGTACAGATTTATAAATTATGAGTTTATATATCAGTGTGTATTGTGTGTTTACTGACCTTTGTCTTTGACACAGAAGGCGTCCAGGTGTGCAGCGTCCTCTGTAGCGTTTTCTGTTCTCACATCCACTGCTTTCAGTACACTGCCCACAACATTACACACTGTGGTCCTAGCAAAACGATAGATAGATAGATAGATAGATAGATAGATAGATAGATAGATAGATAGATAGATAGATAGATAGATAGATAGATAGATAGATAGATGTTTGTAGACATTAATATTCACATACACACAAACACATTCATTAATTACAATTTGATATGGGAGCAAATGGCCTACAGCAAAGCATTCAGGCACCACTAAGGGACTCAATAATTGAGGGTGGTTATAACACATTCACAGAAAATCCTTTGGGTACACGTCTTGCACTTGAGTATATCTACTCCAGTACTGTAGTTAAATACTTAATTTCCACATTTATTTGATAACTTTAGTTACTACCTACTTTTCTAAAATGCATTTTTAATGCTAAACATCTCATTTTAATAATTGTTATATGCATAAAGAGGTAAAATAATCCAATATTTGACAAACAAGCAAAAATAAGTGAAAAGTACAAAAAATGCATGGTATAATGTAGTATAACTTTTTTTTTTTATCTCTCATGAATCATCTTGAGCAGCTACAACAGTAAAATGCTGCCTACACACTAATGCATAAGTATTAACAATCTAATAATTTAATATTGTATCAGTCACAAAGGCTTTTATTTTGCAAAAACAAGTATTACTTTTGATACTTTACTGTAAGTACATTTTTCTGATACCTATGTACTATGAATATGAATGCAGGACTTTTACCTGTAATGGAGTATTGTTACATTAATATATTGGTACTGAATACTTCTTCCACCACTTATTACACTACTGATAAAAAGTGAAGTGAGATTTCTGTTGAATATCACATGTAAAGTTGCAGCTCTGGTTGTTATATGTATACGGGAAATATGACGACACATACGGACAAATGTATACAGTACATGCTGCTCTCTCAGGCACAGCCTGAAATGCTGCTTATTCAAATATTATTACAGCATGACATCAGAGTCCAGGAACACACATCATGGCTCAGACATGTTGCAGTCTAAGCGGTGGTAGCCTGTGACACAATATTATCACACTATGGCACGTTACGAATAGATGTTCCCATGCAGATGCTTTAAGTTACAGCCAACTATAGAACACTCATAACATTAAGGACTTAATATAATATCCATTCCACAGGGACCAAATGAAAAATGCGGTCAGTGCACAACGCCTACAAGCTATAGCAAAATAAATGCTGAGTAAATAGTCTATTTTTGTTGCCATGTTAAGGTTTATAGCATCATTTGCCCATTTGTCATCCAAAAGCACCAGATAAGGCTGATTCAAACTTCCCAGGCCAATCAAATCATGTTCCCATAGCAGCTCCTGACACCAATCAGCTCGTGGAAGAAAAATTCAAAGCAGAGTTCATAAACATAATTTAAAGTCAGACATATGACCTTTTTCATTGAATATTACACAGTAATATCACGCATCATTAAATGTAAAAGGTGTGTGTGTGTGTGTGTGTGTGTGTGTGTGTGTGTGTGTGTGTGTGTGTGTGTGTGTGTGTGTGTGTGTGTGTGTGTGTGTGTGTGTGTGTGGACTTGTGTAAGTGAGAGTTAATCAAAGCATCAGTAATTGGAAAGAATTTGACTGGCAGTGCAGTGAGACTGTGAGAAGCGGTGTGAGTCATACTGCATGCTTGTGCCACACTAACTTCAGCTTATAAGGACAAAAATCTGAAAGAGAGAAATAGGCAGCATGACAGAAATCGCCAAGAAAACACTCAGAGAGAGACAAAACACACAAAGTCTATTTTCACATTAAACTGTATCTCCTGCAGGCATCTGTGTGTGTGTGTGTGTGTGTGTGTGTGTGTGTGTGTGTGTGTGTGTGTGTGTGTGAGAGAGAGAGAGAGAGAGAGAGAGAGAGAGAGAGAGAGAGAGAGAGAGAGAGAGAGAGAGAGAGAGAGAGAGAGAGAGAGAGAGATTGACCCCCATGACAAACATCAGGGGACACTTCACCTGGCCAAAGAACCTTTTCTCAAAACCCTCACCTTGTATGACATAACTATTACAAAGAAAACCCTAACATATGTGTGTATGTGTTTGTATGACTACACTGGTATTGTGTTTGGTTGCCAGGGCAGAAGATCTATGATTGACAGGTAAGAGGAAGACGTTAAGGTAGGAGAGTCAATCTGAGAAGCACTCGTTTGTATGCAACAGACCTAAAAATTATGTGAAGGACTACAGGTTAACTGGCACTAACACCAAAGTGTTGCCTTCTGGGAGAAAAAGCCCATGACAGCCTCCAAAAAAAACTGAAATTGTTCTGCTGCTCACTTGTGAGTGTTGGGGCGAGGCACAAGATTAGGACAGCGAGAGAGACGAGAGCATGGGTTATAGGGATGAACTCCGCTTAGACACACAGAGTCATAGATGGGTGATAACCCTGTGAAACATTGTAAGCGGGTGTGAAAGATGATGTCCACTGGTCAACACGTAGAGAGCAGGGAGGAAGGAAAGGAGAAATGTGTCAGCTTTTCCTCTGACCAGACGTACGTCATTCTTCGGGCAGACGCCATTTTGAAGCAGGTTCTGTTTCATAACACTAATAATTCCTCTTTTGAACACTGATTTGGGAAAATATTAGTTATTTACAAGCTTTTTCAGTGCATCATATATTCATCTTCCAAGAAATTACATTATAAACCTTCATTTACAATACTTTATCAGCTTATAATATCTTATTTAGCCCATTTTAAACACTTAAGGCACTTGAATAAGCTCACTGTCAGGGCCATTTCGTCTATTGAGTAACTTTGAAAAGAGTTGGAATTTTAAAGTCAGCATCTATCTGACCAATACTTGTGTTAGCGTAAGTCGTGCTAGCAGCATGGCTTTAGGGATAAGTCTGTCGGTCTGTAGGTCCGTCGGTTTGTGCAACAGCTATTGTATGGATTGCATCCTCTGTCATTGCCACCAAAGATAAGCATACAAGCTATCACCTCACTGTAAACTAAAAGCGTATCTTCTTCCTCCAGGCCCAAATCAGCCCTGTCTCTCTCTGTCTCTGTCTGTGTCTGTCTCGGGGTGCTGAAAGCTGTGTGTCATGTTACCGTGGAGATGAGAGGTGTAAATGGAGGCAGTTGTCGACATGACACCCCGGCTCAGAATTCCCTCCTCCTTCAGGAAGGAACAGAGGAGTCTTTCTCCCTCTCTTCCTCTCTCTTTTTCTCTTCCCCCCCTGAAATGTGTCACTTTCTATCTTCCCACTCTCTCTATAACTCTGCCTTTACTTCCTTTCTCTTTCATCCGTTCCTGCAACTGCCGACACACACACAGAAGCGCACACACTAAAATGACCTTTGACATCTCTAGAAGTCGCTCTACACGTCCCTTAAAACAATGAAGACCCTTACGCACAAATACTTATTTTCTTACCCCACTGTGCCTCCATAGAGCCACCCACGGGTGCATGGAGAGAAGAAGCACTCCACCACAGCATGACGGAGCTCCTCCACTGATGCCAAGCGGGCATGTTGTGAGGCACAAGCCCCCTCAGCATCTCTGAAGCCCTGCAGGCCGGAGGAGTTCCTCAGGTCCAACACGAACACTCGACCTGAGAAGAGAGAGAGCAGGGAGTAAGAGGAAAAACCTCTGAAACTTCTTATATTGCACAAAGTCATAAAGTGCCAAGTTTTCATGAGCTGCAGTTTAAATTCGACCTGAGCTTCTGGGTATTGACAGGGTTTGTAAGAATTAGACGCCTCACCTAATTCCTAAATGTTTTGACCATTATGATAAAATCCAAACAATATTCACTCGTCTTTCCTATCTTACATGAAGAAAAAAAGATAGATGTATCCATTCACAAAAGACAACAACCCAGAAGAGAAAGGGAAGGCTAAAAGGCTTTTTATTGGAACTATATTTTAACAATAAATTATATTTGTGTTTAAATGTCCTCAGCCCTGTTTTTGAGCCCTCCCCGTTTTTGTTAATATAGGTATTGGGCATCCATTGGAATGGTTGCTGAAAACCACACAGTTACCACTTACTGAGTAAGCAGGTTATCAGTTTTATTTTTAGGGATATGGCTACTTTGGAGTAGTAACCAGTAGCAACGCACAAATAAGGATATTGAGACTGATACCAAAATCTATATCCTAATTATGTGTGCCATAATGCAGATTTGCATTTGAATACAACTACAGGTATAGGCTATGAATCATCAAGACATGTCTATACTGCTTGTCATCACATAGAATTACAATATATTTTACAATTTAATAAAAAATTATATTGTTGCCAGCTGCTTAAAGGTTGAAAAAAATAGTATGATTTTGTATAAAGGATTACTCAAAGCAACACTTTAATTAGAAGTTTAATAAGTGTGTATTGACTACAGGTGTGATCAATTTACATCACAGGTGCACGCTGTCCTTCTCATTATCACCTCATTGTCATATCATTAGCTAGTGTTCAGAATCGCTAGCCTAAATAAAATGTGATTTAATGTTTAACGTGTTAATGGTTAAATCTTCTAAATATTTCATCCATTACGCACAGTTTTATTAGACGAATAAGTCAGTGTATAATGCGATAAAATGATAACTTTCAAGAAAAAATCCCACACGCTGAGAGGGGAAATAGCCTACTTTGGCTGTGAAAAGGCCACGAAACGCACAAGACCACAAGGCAGGTGGTGCCGATTGTTAGCGCGCGCTTCCACCAGTCCGCTCACGGTTAGCATCACCAACTCCTAACTTTGGTGATAAAAAATAATTTCATATTACAATAAAAGCTCATAATTTTGTTTGGGATTAAATTGTGAGTTTATAATGAGTCCGTCAATGGTTTGTTGTCACATATAGGCCTATTTTATATTTTATAATGTTCTGTTACAATAGCTTAAAATATGAACTTACCGTCTGCATTTACAACAGAGGTCACCGCAAGATAAGCCAGGCATCCAAAGAGCAATGATAGAACAGTTTGGTTACAACGATACAGCATCTTTTGGAAAAATCTCACTTTTTTATGTTGGAAAATGAGTCCAAAAACTTCCAGACGACTTGTGTATTCACAATCTTGCAGGTCAAAGTGACGGTGGAGAGCACACTCCCGGTGTGGACAGATGTGGACTGAGAGGCAGGAAGGTTCGCTTGTTGACAAGTGATAACGGGAAAACGGTCAGAGCGGCTCAAGAGCGAGGCGCAGTTTATCCCCCCAAATAGTCGCCCTCGCAAGCAGATCGAGTACCGGTGTGAAAACTCGCGTGTCCCCGTTAGTAAATACGTCACGGCTCAAAATCTTGAGGGTGGGCAAAGGCGGACTGCTCCTTTACAGACACACACACACACACACACACACACACACACACACACACACACACACACACACACACACACACACACACACACACACAGAGAGAGAGAGAGAGAGAGAGAGAGAGAGAGAGAGAGATTATGGATAAAAGCATCAGCTAAATGTTATCAGTGTTGAATGTGTGTGTGTATATATATATATATATATATATATAACACAATTTAACACCCCTTAACTGACCTCAGGTTGAGGTTGAGCATAAATCTTAATTAAGGTTAATTGTCCCCTCTACAAGGCTCAACTTCCTGTGTGTGTGTGTGTGTGTGTGTGTGTGTGTGTGTGTGTGTGTGTGTGTGTGTGTGTGTGTGTCCCATTTTGGTGAGGGAGATAAAGACAGATGACCATAGCCTATAGACCATAGAGCTATTTGGACCATGCAGGCATTGTTTTCAGTGAATCTGCAGGTGAAGATAACCAACCCAGTACAAGTAGGCTACATACAGGATCCACACCACTTAACCTAAATCAACATTATAACCTATATATATATATATATATATATATATATATATATATATATATATATATATATATATATATATATATATATATATATATATATATAAGTGAAGTAAGTAAGTGAACAAAAAAATGGAAATTCTACCATTTAATGACAACTGGGCAACTCTATCTGCTGAAGAAGGTCATGCAATGAAGGCTCCAGAGCAGCTAAAGACTGGACCTAGTGAGATTATCAGTGGTGGAAATATTTAAATCCTTTAGTTAAGTAAAAAAAGCAATACAACAATGTAAAATTACTCCATTACATGTAAATGTACTGTATTATTATAATTAAGTATTCTTATCAAAAATGTTACTTATCTGAGTGAATGTACTGACACTCCACTAGGGAAGCAGATTGTTTTGTCAAGAATGGAATTGTTCTTCTCTGTCTCTGTTCAAACCAAAGAGATAAAAGGAAAGGAGGAGGAGAGAAGATTATAAAAAACATTTGGAGAAAATGACTTTTTTCTTGTTCCCTGCAGTAGGAAAGATGATGGCTGTGATTTGAAAGGAGATAAAACTGCTGTCAGTGGGGGACAGGAACAATACATGTGTGTATGCAGATGCTTGCACACTTACAGAAAAAAACAATTGGAATGAGATTATAAAAAAAGCAATATAGAAATTCCTTAAGGAGTGACACCTTTGTTGAGGATTCACACATACTCATCTTCTTTCATTACTTTCTTTCACATCCCACCTTTTCTCATTTTCATAATTCTCTGTGTTCCCCTTGCCCCAATGGAGTCAACAATAGGTGCTGCATCATGGCATTAAATCCCCCCTCTGATGTTTTTCTTCTCTGTGTTTCTCCGTGACATTTTTTCACCTTGCTCTCATGCACCTCAAATACTTTTACCTCCTGTTCAGAGGGTTTTGATGAGGGAGTTTAAGGTGGGCTGGGATCCTGACTCATGCACAGTGGCTATTTCTGGAGGGTTGGGGGTTCGTAGAGGAGAGGAGAGGGGAGAGTGACGGCGAAGAGGAGAGAGACAGTGATTCACACCTGCACCGTCTCAGAGAGGCTGGTGAGAATTATGTTTGCTGCAGGTGTCCTTCACACAGGTGTGCAATCTCACAGGACTTCCAGTACACACCCATCAGACAATATGTTCTGTGGAAGTAAACACACACACACACACACACACACCAACCACAAGATTGCTCGGAGTATGTGTGAGACCAGTGACTTCCCATGTGAGACATGTCCTGTCAGAATGAGGTGTAGTGCAGGTGTGTGACTAACTCAGAGGAAATCATTGGTCATACTGGTGCAGCCCAGGGACAGAAGGGGGGGGGCTTTGTCTCCATGGCAACAGCCTCCATGAGAAGCGGGGTCGGAAAACAGGAACAGCTTTGAAAGCAAAGAAGGGAAGCTGCACTCAGGGAAATTGGTTTTGAGAGAGATGATTGATAATAATACATCAAAGAGCAGAGTTTGGGTTTTTAATGAAGATCTTGTCCTGTGAACCGTAGTGGATACTATTGCAGTAGTCAGAGGGCATGGATAAGTATTTCAACATAGGCAGAGGGCAGGGAGGGCTGGAGGGGGGACAATGTTCTTAATGTGAAAGGTGGATTGACGTGTGTCACTGTCCTGTGAAAACAAAAATGTCAACTTTTCTCAAGCGGAAAACAGCCTTATGTTTAGCATTGTGACGATGCACTTAGATAAACCAATGGGGGTTTAGAATGTTTGTTTAGGTTAAAGACATGGGAGAATTACCCCAAATTATAACTGAAAAATCACCAAATTTAGAGATACATAGTTTAACTGGACAGTGACAATATGTTTTCGGTGGTGTTTTATATATATATATATATATATATTTTTATATGTATAGCACTTTAAAAAAGGCACAGTGAATGGAGTGAACTAAACTAAACTCATAGACACAGTAATGAAACAAAATACAATATACAAAAACATGTTAAAAATAGATAAGAAAATCAGATAAATACAAAACAGGCAGTAAATACAAATTATGACTAAAAGTCCAGCTACGTTTAAACATATGTCTTTAAATAAACTATATTGGATGAAGCACAGAAGGTCCCGGTATCATCAGCTGAGGTCTAAAGATGATGTGTAGAGATGGCCTTGCTTGACATCAGTGGAGACACTGCGATCATCAGGACACATTCAACACTGAGCTGCCAGCCACAGAAGAGTCAGGATGAGAAGGACATGGAGCTATTCAAAGAGCTGAGTTAATGAATTTGACTTTTGATGAGAGATTGTTAATTACCATGGATTGCAGTGAGATGGGTTGGCACAGGGATTGAAAATGTGTTACATGCAGATTAAAGACTACATTTTAGCACAGGCATCATAAAATGACTCAATCTGAATCGTCTGTGTTCTATATTTATGTTATAGAATAATACAGTGTATAATGACTACAACTATTACGTGACTGTTACATGACTGTTTGCAGAAAACAGAATTCAAATCCTGGTTCCAAATGGCTTACTATATTATTAAATGTAATTAGCAGCAAAGCAGCTGCTTTAAAAAATGTAGATCAGCAGACATGTGGGTGGGAGTGAAGTCACTTTTTTGTCCATTTTAGTTTTTTAAACATATATTTGGGTATTTTGTTTTTCTGATTTTCTTTATCAAAATTAAATAAATAACTTATGCCATCAAAACCTCCTTCATACTCTTGTGATCTTTGCCGGGTGAACCCAGACAAAATAAGGGACTGTTACATTGCATGGTTTTTCATGTATTGTTAAGTCCAAATAAATTCCTGAAATAAGTCTGACATTTTTGTTCAGATATTTCTCTCTCTCCACTAATATTCCTTTCTAACAACAATGTAATAATAACAAAACCTTTCTAAATATCATATATGACTTCATCAGGGGTTGCACAGGTAAAATAAAATATTTGCATAAGCCCCTGACTCTACATTGGCTGCCAAGCAGACCATGCTGCCAGGCTGCATACCTCCCCTGACAAGCTCCACCAATCAAATATAGTTATGTTAAGGTTTGTCATAGACCTTTTTCACAGCAGACATTTTGACTTGTCATAGTAGGAAAAGCACAGCTGAAATTTATAACCTTAACGATGGCTCAATTCCATCCAGTGTCCCAGTAAGCTCTTTCAGTGAGTCAGCATGCAACAATACCAGGGCCTCTCCTAAGTGGAAAGCAGCCATCATTAATGGTTTTGAATACACCTGTGCTTTTCCTACTATGACATGTCAACATGTCTGCTGTGAAAAAGGTCTATTAGGGCTAACGTTTTTATTTATGGCTGGAACAGCACAGGTGGATGGCTCTCTGTCATTTAAGTGTGCCAGTATACACAAAAGCAGGGCCCTGAAATATGCACACCTTAATCTAATTCAGTAATATTATTAGTTGCACCTGTGTTACAATGTGTTGGCCAAATGTACTGAGGGAAAGAACATTGTACTATTACAGTATCCGTATGACCTTAAAGGCCCTACACACTCAAACTACACCCACACACGTGTTTTCGCTTACTTTGCCTAATTAGACCTCTCCTCAGGACTGTGTGGGTGCACATGAACTGAGCTTGACTGTCATCAGCCTTCCTTTGTACTTACCTGTAAGAACTTAAAGAGCCTTTTCATTTTAGGCCTTTTTCACAGCAGATATTTTGACTTAGTAGGAAAAGCACAGATGTTACCAATAACTTTAAAGATGGCATTGTTCTATTCAGTGCCCCAGTAAGCTATGACAGTGAACCAGTATCCCAGGACCCTAAGACTGAAGGCAGTGGTGGAAGGAAACTAAGTAGGTTACATTTACTCAAATACTGTACTCCAAGGGGGCTTTTATTTAACTTAAGATGTAGGAGAATGTTTGTAACCCTTAAAGCAGGGGTCTTCAACGTTTATTTAAGCCAAGGACCCCTTAACTGAAAGAGAGACAGATCAGGGACCCCCTACTACATATATTGTATAAAATGAAGTTGCATATTAATCTGGTCCTACAATAACTTTTAGGGCAGCCTAAAGCGTTTATAGATACCTTTTTTGCATATTACTAAGCTATTCAAATAGCCTAATAATTGTTGGCATGATTTTATAAATCATGTTTTAATGTTAAACACACATGTGGAACAGTCAATCCTTTGGGATGAACTGTATCTGTGGATGGCTACCTTAGTGATTACATTACCTATAGGCCAGTAAGCCTATCATCAGTGGGGATTTATATTTGCTAATAATATGTTGGAATCATGTTAAGACTTTTTAATTTTTGAAAAAACTTTATTTTTTTATTATAATTTTGAGGCCCCCCTGCAGTTACTCTGAGGACCCCCTAGGGGTCCTGGACCCCCTGTTGAAGATCCCTGCCTTAAAGTAACACTTAATCCTTCAGATTATTAGAAAATAGAACTGTATAATTCAAAATAACCAAAGATACATGGTTTTCACTGGACAGGAAGGGTATGGAAAAATGTTACCTGAAAAGTAACTTAAGCTGTCAGATAAATGTAGTGGAGTAAGTAACAGAACATGTAAATACTCAAGTAAAGTACAATAACTATTATAGTATGTCCTATCCTGTTTCCACAGATGTATGTTATATTAAAAGAGTAAACATTGTTTCATCCCTTTGTTGTAACAGTACAGGATGGACATTGATGAGGCTGGTTGCATTAGATCGCCCTCTAGCTGTGGATCTTGAGAACACCTGTGAAGATATTTCATTCTGGATGTGTAACTCACACTCTAGTATGTCTGCAGCCCTGTCTACAAAACCTGTAATATCAGAGGTGAAAGAAGTATTTAGATCCTTTACTTAAGTACAAGTAGCACAGGTAAAAATACTCCATAACAAGTAAAGGCCTGTGTTCAAAATCATGCCTAAGTAAAATATACTTAAAGTATTAAAAGTTATGCAGCTTGGACCCTTTCAGTGTTATATACATGTATATTATTAGTATTCAATTAGTATATGTATCTTGAAAGAAAAAATAAAGCAGATGGCTGCACTATAATTATGAAAAATGTGGCTTTTTATTTAGAAAATACTAAAGCAAGTGGATTTGCATTGAAAACTGGTCGGAATATTCTTACAGCATTGATAATGAATAATACTTAAATAACTTGATTAATTTTTTTACTGAATAATCCATCATGTTTTAGAAGCTGATTATATCTTTTGTATTAAAAATAACCTGCAAAGTAATAACTGAATGGTAATAGCTTTCAAATAAATGTAGTTCAGTAAAAAAGTACAATATTTCCTTCTGAAATGTACTGGGGAATAAACTAGTATAAAATGGAAAGTGCCTCAGAATTGTACTTAATTAATAACTGAGTAAATTTACTCAAATACTGTACTTAAGTGCAGTTGTAAGGTTAACAAGTATTTCTATTTAATGCAACTTTATACTTCTATGATCACCTTCTAAAACATAATGCATTGTTCAGTGGTGAAAAAAAAAACCTAATCAAGTCTATTTGGTCTGGAATCCTTTACATTTTTATTTTCTTCTAAAAAGAGAGAAAACAAATCTGCCATTGTAGCATGAATATTTCTTGGAAAAAAACTTTTTTCATAATTCTGTCCCAACATGCCTTATTATTTTAGATACAGATGCCATTTTTTAGTAGATTTAAGTTATAAACTGTACTGCACTCTGAAATAAGTTTTTGGGAGTCAAACTGTGTTTATAACACTTTGAAAGGGGCAATTTGTCATCATAAGTACATAAGATTTTAAATGTAAGACTTTTTTTACATTGTTGTATTGCTATTTTTATTTCAATAAACGAGTAGGCTAGGCCTAGCCTACCTCTTCCACCACTACAGGTCTACATACAGTATTCATAATGCAGGAGTGACTGATAAGTTGTGGGTGTTTGTCTGCAGGACAGGTTGAAGCCTTCATGTCACAGTGTTACACATCTCTAATGGAGTCTTGGCTCCTGGATCTGGCGTCCACAGATGCGAGTGTTTCCTTCCTTTAATCAGACGCAGGGTTTGTGTCAGGTCACGTCTCGGTGCTGTAGGCTAATGCCCGTGACTGCCACGGTGAATAGGCCTACAACCAAAAAGGATCTTTGTAATTTACCCCCAAATCTGCCCAAGACCCCACAATCAAAACAAATCGACCACGCGTGCTTTTCCCGCAGCAATGACGTCACGTAAGCCCTCCCATTCCCCGCAAGTAAACAGAAAACATTAGGGAAGACGTTCATGTCAGCCGCCACATGAGTGTTTGATGCGGGGAATTTGCTGTGAGATATTAAAGCGGACGTTAATGTTTCCCGTGTGTTTTTAGCTAACTTGGGGGATTTGGGGCCAGCTGACTCGCGCTGGAGCGATGAAGGGAGAGGCGGAAGTGAAGTCACTTGACAGACCGTCCATGTTGTTATTGTTATTTTGGTAGCCCTGTGATGAGACGGGCTGGGGAGCCGTTAGTCTCCGAGACGACTGTTAACGTTACCGCAGGCCGCCCTGGACCGACACCTACCCTCACCACTACCACCTCCTCACTGACCCAGAGACAGGAGCCTCGCTGACGGCTGGGGTGGGGGGGAGGGGGGAAGGGGGTGAGGACCCAGCTCCAGCTCCAGCTCCAGCTCGGCTCCTACACTCCGGCCGACCAAAAATAAAACGGCGACAAAAACAATAACGGCGTTCGTCAAACGGCTCGACTGGTGTCTGTGCGGTCTGTAGCAGGGGCGTGCCGCAGCAGACATGAACGGTATCACCAAGGGCCGGTTCGAGGTATGACAGAGGGAGTGGACCACCAACGGTTCAACTGTTTGTTTCTAGTAGACGTAGACGCTTTTGTGTGTGTGTGTGTGTGTGTGTGTGTGTGTGTGTGTGTGTGTGTGTGTGTGTGTGTGTGTGTGTGTGTGTGTGTGTGTGTGTGTGTTTGACCGTGCTCCTAATTTTACATGCAGTCGGGAGCCGAGGCGTTTTGTTGGTCAAGGGTAATCCGAAATCCTGTTATTGTCCTGCCGCACCAGTAGACAGCGACAACATGAAGCTCAGGACTGCGGGACAGGAGGGCTGTGGCTGAGGATAGTCAATATATCAGGGCCGCGGCTGGCTGGCACTGTCGCCTGAGGTTACAGGCTTTTACAAGGGGACTGGGGCTGCAGATGGACAGTAATACTGTAAATAAAAGCAGTGTATAGCAGCATTCAATTAGTTAGCACTTGGGTTTGGCACTGTGACACCTCCAGTGACACCTGTGAATGACAGGTACCACAGGAGGTTTGGGCTGCTTTCGGAGAGTCACACTAATAATATATATAACATGAGAACTATGAATGGCCATGTGTCCTCACACAACCTTTCCACATATCCATGATAATTTGCAGGAAAATGGTTACACACCCCTGTGCTTAACTGCAGTGGTGGAAGAAGTATTTAGGTCTTTTACTTAAGTAGCAATACCTCGAGGTAGAAAACTCTTAACTAAAAGTAAAAGTCCTGCATTCAACATTTTACTAAACTCATAATGCAGGCGGAATGATCCCTGCCAGTGTTAAATTGCTGGATGCTATTACTGACACATTATTGTTTATGTAGAATCTTCATGTTGTTGCAGGTTGAGGTATAAGATCATTACATTACTTTATATACTGTTATAGGTATAGGTAGTTAAATCAATAACAATACATCATATGACCAGTAACCTGTGACCAGTAACTACAGCTGTTAAATAATTGAAGTAAACAGTAAAATATGTGCCTCTGAAATGTAGTGGAGTTAAAGTATAAAGTAGCATGAAATGTGAATAATCATGTAAAGAATATGTACCTCAATAACTGCACTTAAATACAGTTATAATGGAAACCTACTTGGTAACTTTCCACCATTGCTCAGCTGCATGACGTTTTACAGATTGCTTTGAAGTGCAGCTTAGCTTGCATGCCTTCAATTCATGTGTATTACCTGTAGTAAAATAATAACACTTTTTTGCTGTGTCAACGTTTTCTTCATCATTGTGCACACCTCCAGTCCAACTGGTTTTAAGTCGCCTGAGCTGTGAGCATTGTTATCTGAAATATCATTCACAAATTGTTGACATGCTTTAGGGTTTACTTGACTACTTGACTTTCTCCGTCAGGTGTTCAGCACGCTGTAAGCTTGTCAGTATTCTGAACGTATTTGTCTACGTGTGAGTGGATGAGAACAGGAGTGGTAGTGGCGCTGATGTGAGTTGCCATATCAGTGGATTTCTCAACATAGCTGTAAGCTTCTTAGACGCAGATGAAAACCATTGTGTGGTGGGAAACAACCTGGTGCGGCTATGTGTGTTCGAAGAGTAGGGGGAAGAGAAGAGTAGGCTTGACTAACAGCCTAAGATGATGATGAGATCATGAGATGATGTTTTATAATGAACATGTGGCACAAGCCCACTTGTAGTTGTTGTATTGAAGGCCAGAAAATTGAACACATAACATGACCCATATGTAATGTCTGCATGGTTGCTTTAACGTGGCAACTCTAAACCTGAGACATGCAAGTTCTGAGACCAGATTTGCATATTCACCCAGTTGTACACTGTCTAGGAGTAGAGTATGACTGCAGAGAGGAACTCCCTGTTTGGGAATGCTGCTCTGCTGGCACAGGAAACGAGGGCACCAGAATGCTGAGGTGATAACTTTAATGAAGCATGCATACCAGAGATGAACCTTGCTTTCATAATGTCATAACTATGGCTGGGATCACACACCAACTACTGTGTTCATGCCATTCCACTTGGCAACTTCTCCACTGGGGTGTGGGTTACTTTTGACTTTGTGCCTGACATGCAAATAAAAATAGGGCTGCAACTGACGATTATTTACATTATCGATTAATAGAATTTTTTTTTAAATAATTTATTAATGGTTTAGTCTATAAATAATAGTTAATGTTTTGGCATGACCAGCAGTCCAAAATCTAATCAATGTATGTTGATATTAGAGCTGCAATGATAACTATTTGGATCAGTGAAATTTAACTGAAATTTAATCGACTATTTTATAATCGGTTAATCGTGAAACTCAATTTTTAAGCAAAAAATTTTACTTTTCTGTGGTTCCAAGCAACCCAAAAGAAGGAAGACAGGCTTATCAAAGAAAGAGAGTCTAAAAGAGTCTGACAATAAATGCAATAAAACACGTGTCAATATCAGTGAAGCGTTTCAGAGATGGAGAGAAAATGTTGCTAATAGTTTAGCCTGCTGTTAACCGTAGCCAACCGTATAACCGTATGTAGGTAGCTACAGCCTTGAATCCCAGTAGCCTATGTCATCTGAAAGGGTTTACTGGCCTACAAGTTTGTTAAGAAAACAGGTCAGTAATTCTCATAGAATTGCTGCTATATAACGGCTTTAGGATCACAATCGGGATTGGGATAATGACTTGTACTCGTACAGGTTTATGTATGTAGAGAGGGGAGAGCTACAGGAGAAGGGCTGCACTTTCAAATTATTGCAGTTTTTGGCCTTTTCCAGAAAACTGCCTACCCCAGCTTTATTCTGCTGTTTATTGTTTGATTAATTGATTAGTGGTTTGGGCTATAAAACATCATAAAACTGTGAAAAGTGCTCGGCATAATTTCATAGAGCTCATCAAATATCTTGTTTTGTTCAACCAACAGTCCGAAAGCTAAGATATTCAGTTTACTATCGAATGTGACAAGAAAAAGCAGAAAATTCTCACTTTGTTGCTTTGCAGTGTAGGCAGTTGTTTCCATTGCTGGAATAGTAAGTTTTTCTGCAGGATTTTCCATTATTGAATCAGGCTTTCACCATCTGAAGGGACATGCACGTGCATCTGCATTTATAGAACAGTCAATAGGAACAACATATCTCTGAAATTACCTTTGATTGGTCAAAGTCTCCTGTCGGGGACTACACACTAAAGCCTGAAAAGAGATCCAAGAGGAGCTGCAGAAGTCTGGTTTTCTCTCAGTCCACTTGAATTACAATATGCTGAAAGGTTATTATGGAATTTTTGCCTGCCTACCTCAGCTTTATTTGATAATAAAAATAATTGTCAATGACAGCCCTATATGATATAAAAGATACAATAATAGCAAATATTTGGTATTTATCACTGAAAAATTACTTCAATGATTGTTTCAGCAGTAATCAAAAATGTCAATTGTAAGTACTTTCATTGTCTAGCAAGTCTGGACAGTACCAGACATTACACAGTAAAAGTTATGTTTCAGTTTGCAAGTTTAAATCACATCGTGAAAATATTATTTTGCGTATGTTCTTTGCCAATGCCATCTTGTATAAAGGTTTAGGTTGTCTACAGTAAATTGTGTGTAATGTGTCTGTTGAAGGAAAGGTTAAAGGTGAGTGATGTGTTACAGAGGTGGTTTGGAATTAAGTCTAAATTTAGTCCTAAATCCTAAGCCACCTCTGGCTTTAGAGAGAGTCACTGAGTCAATATACTGTAGCCCTTGTCTCTTCCTACCATTCAGTATGCACAGTATTGTACAATTAAGGTCAATTTACTTTCAGTTTACGCAATTGATATGGTTCTATATCTGAAACTGAAAGCCACATTATGATGATGAACCCAACCCTCATGGATAGATTGTAAACATGTGTTATTCAATACAGGGGTATGTGGGAACCAATGATGAAAAAGGTTTTCACTATATCCCAGAGCTATTATTTGATATAGTTAATGAATCAGTTCAGATCAGGTTCACCGCTCTTTTTCTGCTGTGTTGTTATCGGAGCATAGATGTTAAAATTCAAACCAGCTAAGTTAATCTTTTGCTGGACCTCTTTTGTCTTTTCGACCACATTTCCTCTCAAATGGCCTCTACTTTCTCCCTCCCTCTCACTCCTCTCTGTTCACTCTCTGATTTTAATGACTTTTGTACGTATTTCTCCTCTATTTCTTGACTGTTACGGCGTTCTTTGTTTGCCTCTTTCTCTCACTTCCTCCTGCTCCCCCCTTTCTCCCTCTTTCTCCCATCTTCCCTCTCCTTTATTGCGTTCTCTTTCTGGGAGCTTGCATCTGTCATGCAGCTAGCTGGAGCCAAGACGTTTTCAGAATCAACCTTTGCTCCTCCTGCGCTTTACCCTGGCTCCCTTTGAGTTTTTACATTGCAGTGTTTGTGTTTCCGTGTGAAACAGCAGGGAGTCCCCCCTCATTAAATATGGTTTCTGGGTCTTTGAGGATACAATTGTATCACTGGCAGGATGCGTGTCTGCAGTGGCACAGCGAATGTGGGTCTTTGACGTAATTTAAATTCATGGCTGAATAGAGCCCACCTGATCTAGAATGTTCTGCCTCTGTGCTTAACACAGAGAGGACTTAAATCACCTGCAAACGAGTAAGTGTATGTGTGTGTGTGTATGTGTCCCACTCAGCAGATGGCCAGACATCCAGCGAGTAGACTAATTGAGATAAGCATGCCAACAAGCTGACCAGGCTAACAGAATTATAAGCTTGTAAGGAGGGGATGTGGAAAGCCAAATGTAGCTCTGGCTTGTCTATTAGCATTGCTCAAGGAAGTAATAGTTTTTTTTTCCTGGAAAGATGTAAGGTTCTATTTTTTATTAAAGGATAGGTTCACATTTTTTAAAGTCTGTCATAAACCAACACTCAGATGCTCATATGTACTTTGAAAGTGTTATTGGTTGACGTATCACTCCTCTTGTCAATACTGGCTGCAAAGAGATCCATTCCATTTGTAAAGCATTTTCAATGTAAGTGATGGAGAACAAGACTCACAGTCCTGTTTCTGGCCAAAAATGATTTATTAATGAGTATTAAGTATGAGCTAGAAAACATTATTGGGCATTTCATACTAAAATGACTAACTAACGATACCCATTTCATCGGACTAACTCAGACTGCTGAAGCCTCATATTATTGTAGCTTTAGCTGAACTTTGGAATGTTTTTACACATAATTAGAATATGGATTTTGTCGCCCCTCACTTACATTGTAATTGCACAAAGAAAATGGATCTGAGTATTACACTGGATGCTGAGGAATGGGACAGAATCTGTAGGAAAATTAAAACTATGTCACGTGATGTGAGGGTGCACCTTATTCAGTTCAAGATTAGGCATCGCTTCTATTGGACTCCCTCCAGATTGTTTAGAATTGGTCTGAAAAACACACCAAATTGTAGGAAATGTAAGACAGAGGACTGCCAATTACTTCATGTCCTATGGTCTTGTGATAAGGTCCAGGAATTGTGGACCAGGATACAGGATAACCTATGTCGGATTGCAGGGACCCAGGTTCCATTCAGCCCAAGATGATTTGTTCTGGGAGATGGGTCAATCCTAAACGGGATGGATAAGCACATAAGAAGCTGGGGCCAGACTAGTTTAATGATAGCCAGACAGATTATTTTAAGGGGATGGAGGAACGAAGGGGTGCCGTCAATCCAGCACTAGGCTTGTAAGATGCCGTTTGAAAAAATGTCATAATTATCAGTTTGCCAGATTGGATGTCTATACTAGAAAATGGGGAAAATACCTGAGCTTTCTGGAGGGCTCTAAGAAGCTTTGTGCTGGGGAGAGACGTGTATGATGGGCTTATGGTGTTGTCATTTATGCATATGTTTATTTGGTTTATGGTTTATTGTGTATTTTGTTATTATTTGGTTGTATGGTTTTAAATATTGTAGTTACTGTCATCTTTTCTTGATTTTTGTTTGGGTGGGGGGTGATGACGAAGGAGGGTGAGGGTATGTTCATGTTGCGAATTGTATGTTTTGTATGTTGTTTAAAAAAAAAATAAAAAAAATTGTTAATCAAAGAAATTGCACAAAGAAGTAAAATTAAAGTAACCAACAGTGCTTTTTATGTACACACACACACACACACACACACACACACACACACACACACACACACACACACACACACACACACACACACACACACACACACTCACTCATTGTTATAGTTTTATCTTGTGTTTCTCGGCAGGTGTTCTCAAACAGCGATGAAGCCCCCATTAACAAAAAGCTCCCCAAAGAGCTTCTTCTCAGGTAAGATTACATACATGCACACACAAAATACAGCATAACATACAGTACCCTAGTACAAGGGCTTAGGTCAGGGTTACTTATAAGCTCAAGCAGCCTTGAACAGTTATGTGCAGGAGTGTGTCCGTGTGTATGTTTTGTATGATGTACTTATGTTGGCCACTAGTCTGGAATGAGGTTTAACTATGTGACATACAGACCAATATTTTGTCCCACAGCAGTAGCTGCACATGACCCATAAATCTGATATCCCACACACCCCCACATGTTTGTCCTCCACATTTATGTGTGTGTGTGTGTGTGCGTGCGTGCGTGTGCGTGCGTGCCTATGCGAACTGTACGTCTGTGTATGTGTGCTATAAATAGCTCGTCTTAGCTAGTGGGGAATTCCACAGTGCTGTGCTCTTCTGCTGCTCCAGCTGTGCTCCACAGAGAGTACCAGTACACCCATTATCAGCAGCACTACTTTCACTGGTGAACAAAAAAACAAGTACTCACAGGCACTCGCTAGCTACAGCACATGATCTACTGTCACATGTGTTATGTTGAGACACTTACACAACATCAGCTGTGAGGAAGACCCATTGTTATGGCAGTTAATCTTGTTGAAAGTGGGTTGACTGGAGCTATTTGTTTTTGTATTTAAAATGTTGTTATGCCCTGTCACCATGGTACACAGGGAGGGACATTATGCTGTCCAAGGTGTAATAGCCTCTGCCAGAGTCCGAGATCACAGAGAAACAACAGAACTGAAAAATTCTCTTGCTGCCCTGAAGCCATTGGTGTGGCTTTCTCTCTCCAATTGTGGCATAGCCATCAGTGCTGAACCTTAAAAATCTAAAGTTCAATCATAGATTCAGAGAACCGTGACACCCCTAGTTTAACATTATATACTGGATTGTTAATTTCTGTTGACGTTTTGACCAATTTGTTGCTGCATTTAAAAGGTTTACACTTGAAACTTGAAAGTTGCTGGTGCACGATTTCTTTTCTTTCTTTAAGTCCGGCCTGATGTTGCCTTACACAGGACTCACAAAATCGGACTGACTGAATATGAATAACAGAATGCTTCTGTGGTCGGTAAAAGGCCTTTGCACATAATGGAAAGTCAGATTGTGTTAAATCTGACATTCAATCAATGATCAGCGTCACAGCCATTAACCGGTTATTAGAAGGGAGATCGATAAGTGCCTGCTTGATTTGTACACTGGTGGCCTGCAATCACTTCCAAGACTGTGTGTGTGTGTGTGTGTGTGTGTGTGTGTGTGTGTATGTGTGTGTGTGTTGCGTGTTCGATGTGTGAGTGTGTATGTGTCTTTGCATTGCTTTGTCGATTGTGTGCATGTACTCCCTGATACAAGACCTGGTATAGATTATACAGACATGTCCCAACGTGCCCTGGCCAAACACACATCAAAACAGCCTTTGTCTGCATCTATATGAAGGAAACAATGGCCAGCTCCTGTTTCCTAGGGTTAAAAGGACATTCAGACCCCAGCTGCACTCAAAGCTTTGGCACCATGACAATTCCCTGAATACCTCACATTTTCTATAGATTGGCCCTTTAAGGCACTTCTGTGAGCAATAACCATTTAAGCACTGGGAATTCAGACAAAGCATACGTGTTTGGTTTTATGTATGTGTGTATATTATACGTTTTTCTGTCTGTGGCCTTGCCTCTCTGAGTGCCAGATATTACTCATTGGCAGATTAATGGATTGAGCTGACCCAGTAGCCTGCTGCATGCAGCCCTTTGTGGCTGACCGCCCCACAGCTCAAACACTGGTGGTCTGTGGGAACCTCCTGCTACCAACCAAACACCACAGGGGATTGTGCTTTTTTCTATCGACACACAAAACACATATATTGAATCACACAAAAGGAAAGATATTCAAAAATAAAGTCTAGTTAAAAACTGATTGCTATATCTGAGAGTCATAGGTGACAAACTCATGCTCTTTTTTTGTCTCTCTTTCTAGAATATTTTCCTATCTAGATGTGGTTACACTCTGTAGGTGTGGTCAAGTATCCAAGGTAAGCGCTTCCCTCTCCCACACAAAGCACCCACTGTGGATTAACACACTCATTTTAATAATGGATTGATGTCATTCTAAACTATGGTATGGTTAAATTAAAACCGGCTTAACATTATTGAATTCTCTAGAAGTGTCTTTAATATAGTGCCATCTGCTGGTTATGTGTAAGTGGACCACTGTTAAGCTATAGTGCACTGCAGTTGAAAGCCATTTATGAATGAGCTATCTGAATAATAACAAGGGCTTGGCACACGGGCTGTAAATGCAGAGCTGTGGTGGCAGCTTCTTCTACAACAGATTAGTTGTACTAGATTAGAGCACTGCAGAATGTTTTGTTTTTGAAGCTTGAAAAGCTATGAATTAAATATCCTACATGGCTTTAATAGTAAAAATGTATTTGACGCATCGTGATGCATCGAGATATCGAATCGAATTGAATCGCTGACATGATAATCGTAATCGAATCAGGAGATCAGTGAAGATTCACACCTCTACCCACTATGTTCATTAATTCCTCCCACATGTTATGATAACAGACACACACACACTTCTGTCTGACCTACATGTCTGTCTCTGTCCACAACTTGTTTGTCGCCCTCTCAGGCGTGGAATGTCCTGGCCCTAGATGGCAGTAACTGGCAGAAGATTGACTTGTTCAACTTCCAGACAGACATAGAGGTGAGGGTTGCGTTTATGAGAGAGAATAAGTGTGTGTGTGTGTGTGTGTGTGTGTGTGTGTGTGTGTGTGTGTGTGTGTGTGTGTGTGTGTGTGTGTGTGTGTGTGTGTGTGTGTGTGTGTGTGTGTGTGTGTGTGTGTGTGTGTGTGTGTGTGTGTGTGTGTGCTGCACGTTTGTGCTCGTTGAGTAGCATTATCCAGCCCAAGGCTTAACGCTGGGTCGGTAGGCTTTGGTGCCGACTGTGACGTCACAGCTGATCCTCTGTCCTGTGGTCCAAGTCATAACACTCTCTTTCCATCCAATCCATCTCTCTTTTTTTTTTTTTTTTTTTTTTTTTTTTCTCTCTCTCTCTGTCTGTCTCTCAGGGGCGGGTGGTGGAGAATATTTCAAAGCGTTGTGGAGGCTTCCTGAGGCAGCTGAGCCTCAGGGGCTGCCTGAGCGTGGGAGATGCCTCCATGAAGTGAGATTGTCATTGTCACTCTGGCATACACTAATATAAATAATTGTGCCTATTGACTTTTACCAAAAGTCATTTTCTTGTTGGTTTGATTACTTGCTGTTTTTGTTTAAAGTAATTATGTTAAAAGTTTAAGTGGCTTGGGCCTCTTCATTCCCAGGGGACTCCGTGCTAGAATCTCTTTTTTGTTATTCTATTTAGTCTCACTTTACTGTGTGTACACACACACACACACACACACACACACACACACATACATACATACACACACCCACACCCACAACCACACATCCACACACACACACACACACACACACACACACACACACACACACACACACACACACACACACACACACACACACACACACACACACACACACACACACCAAACAAAAGAAGAACAATAGGAGTGTAATTTTGTTTAGTTTTTTACATGAAACTGTTCATGTACATGGTTTTACTTAAATGTATCTATCTGTCATATAAGCAACTGATTTAAAGGTGTAGTAGGTAAGACTTATAAAACTAGCTTTCTGTCATATTTGCTGAAACTGACCCTATGTTCGAGTATAACATGAAGCAGGTCATTTCATCCTCTGGCACCACCTACAGCCTGTAGTGCGATTTGCAAAAATCCCCCCAATTCCCTGTTCAGACGCACCAATCAAGGCCGGGGGTGGGGGGGGGGGTCTAACTGCATGTCAATCACTGCTCATGCACACACATTCATTCTCCCTGGTGGTGGGAGCGGCGTACGAGACCGTTTTTTTTTTTTTGCTTTACCTGAAAGGGGGGAAGGACTGAGAAGTAGTCGATGTTCAAATTTTTTGGCTAAGTCCTGGATCTTCACAATCCTACCTACAGCACCTTTAAAGAAGTACAAGTTCTTTGGAAAGTAAGTTTTTGGTTAAAAAAAAAAACAACCTCCCAAGGGCCTGTAAATGACCTGAACAACTCCCAGCATCTGACTTCTTATTTATTCAAAGAAGCGACTTCTGAGTAATTCCCCTTGTCCCTTTTGTTCAACTGTTTCCCAGGACATTTGCTCAGAACTGCAGAAACATCGAAGTGTTGAACCTAAACGGCTGCACCAAGATCACAGACAGCACTTGTCTCAGCCTCAGCAAGTTTTGCTACAAACTCAAACAGCTAGATCTCACCTCCTGTGTGTCCATCAGCAACCACTCTCTCAAGGCCCTCAGGTAGCACCTGCACACTTGGCATTACCCTGGTAACCCAAACCCATATAACATAACCCCTATTATCAACAATACAATTCCTCCTCAAGCCCTCACACACAATATGTAATAATATAATATAAGACATATCTCCATTGGGCTCACATGTCCTGTGTGTTTTGTTTTTATCTTGTGTGTGGATGCTCAGCGATGGCTGCAGAATGCTGGAGATGTTGAACCTGTCATGGTGTGACCAGATCACACGTGATGGCATTGAGGCTCTGGCTAGAGGCTGCAATGGTTTACGAGCACTGTTCCTCAGAGGCTGCACACAGGTACAGTTATTTTATTTTTGACCATTTCCAGAGTGCTTTTATAGCATGTTGAAATACATTTTTGAGTTACAGTTCCATAAGGACATAATTATGGCGCTTCTTTTTTTTTTTTTTTAAATGTTCACTATAAAATACCAAGATTTCTTAAAAGGAGTAGATTGGTTAAGACATTTTACCTGTTTTTTTTATCTTCCCTTGCATCAAGATGTTGTGTTACTTGCTGCCACAGGACAGTGTTTACAGTTTACGGTAAACAGGGTCCTCTGGTGGTGAAGACAGCTCGCACTATGCTTCAGCTGAGGAAAAAATGTAAAACAAATGGTAAAACTCAAAACAAATACCCATATATTCCCTGATTATTTAATATAAAAACCAAGACCACAATATACACAAAACGCCACACTTCTTTCCCGTTGCTAAAAAATTTAAGCAGGCCTTACTCAAGAAAAATTTGCCCTTTTCCCTACCTGCTGTTCCCAACACAGTACATTTTCCATTCAATTTTTTTACTTAATCTTAATGGTTGTTTTTTTTGTTGATGTAGTGGTTTGTGTCAGGCTGGCATTTTCTTTTTCTGCTGCCTCTGTAGAGCCAATATATTCTTCAGGCTGTGTGTTCAGTTGTTGTCTTTTTTTCTTTTAAACCAAAGTCTAGTCTATTTTTCTTGTCTGGAAAAATACCATGAAACCCCCATGAATCATCCTTTGGGGCTCACAGTACAGTAGTCACATGTGAATTGATTTAACTCATTGGAAAATGATGGTGTAATCGAGGAAAGGTTTTTCCCATCAACACACAAAAACACGGACACATACATATTGATCTTGGTGTTTGATTAACAGTATTGTGCATTTTCTTTATTTAACCCAGCTGGAAGATGGAGCATTGAAACACCTTCAGAAACACTGCCCAGAACTCACCACCATCAATATGCAGTCTTGTACAGTAAGACATTTGGTTGTGGGGTGGGGGGAGATAGAGACCGATAATAATACATGAGGGATGTGTCTGTATGCCTCTGTGTTTTTGTAATTTGTCTTCTGTTGCCTCCAGCAGATAACAGATGAAGGCCTGGTCAGTCTGTGCCGAGGCTGCCACAAGCTACAGATCCTTTGTGTGTCTGGCTGCAGTAACATCACTGACGCCTCCCTCACTGCAATGGGACTCAACTGTCCCCGACTCAAGTAAGAAAAACACACCTGTCACCCCCAATCCTTCACAAGGACAACAGCTTGCTTCAGCATCCACAAAATATCCTTCTCAGGGCGTGTGATTAGTGTCATTTCTAAAAATGGACTAGAATCAACATAAATATTTAAAATTGTAGCTGCCTGAAATGCCAGACTACACAGAAAGTCTCTTTTTTTATTCAGTGTTGTCCTTCCAGGGGCTTGTAAACATGTAAAAGTTTTGAGAGACAGGTACATCAGAGCTGTCACTATACGGCAAACAAAAAGAAGAAGGTCCCACACTGTCTAAAGCTTGGAAATAAAATATTTCATTGGACAGACAAGGTTAAGATCTGACAAGGATCTCAGGCCTGATTCAAACCCATACCCAATTACTGGCTGATGATTTTGATCCAATTAGCCTTTACGTGTGTGTGTGTGTGTGTGTGTGTGTGTGTGTGTGTGTGTGTGTGTGTGTGTGTGTGTGTGTGTGTGTGTGTGTGTGTGTGTGTGTGTGTGTGTGTGTGTGTGTGTGTGTGTGTGTGTGTTTTCTCAGGATCCTTGAAGCTGCACGATGCTCCCATGTTACGGATGCTGGGTTCACTGTACTGGCCAGAGTGAGTTTCATTTTGCTCTCTTTGTCCTGTTTTCTCTTCTGTGAACCTTTTCTTGGGTAATCCATTTCCCCTCGATATCTGTGCGTTTGATATAATGATTTCTGTTTTTCTTCACAGAATTGTCATGAGCTTGAAAAAATGGACTTAGAAGAATGTATTTTGGTAGGACAATTTGTGTTTTCCTTATTTATTCCCAACATCATGCTCATGGTATTTATCTATGTTGAATCTGGAATCATACTTGGCTTTGATTGATTTGTCTGGCTAGAGATGGATTGTAGGAAGGGTATGTTTCCAGCCAAGAGGGAGAGTGAGCAGTCCAATGACTTCAGTATTTAAATTGATTTTGACAGAAAGCAGAGAGGGAGACAGAAAAGGAGTGACGCAGGAGAAAAGGTTTTAGCGGGTTACAAAACTTGACACGAACATGCAACACGTGCTTCCACAAACTGTGATTTAAGACTCAACTGTCTCTAGACATGTAAGAACAGTTTGATCAACAAGCATTTCCTCTCCTCAGGTAACAGATAACACTCTGGTTCAGCTGTCTATCCACTGCCCTCGCCTGCAAGCACTGGTAAACATTTACATTTGAAGTTCTGATTTTGTGCCAGGATCTGCCTTACCCTGTGTGTATGCTTATTGAGCTTTAATCCATCTGTCTGTGTGACTTCAACCCTATTTGCTGTGTCCCGGCCAGTCCCTGTCCCACTGCGAGCTGATCACAGATGATGGCATTAGAGCTCTGAGCAGCAGTACCTGTGGCCAAGAGCGCCTCACCGTGGTGGAGCTGGACAACTGCCCCCTCATCACTGATGTGACCCTGGAGCACCTGAAGAGCTGCCATCGTCTGGAGCGCATTGAGCTCTACGACTGTCAGCAAGTGACCAGGGCTGGCATCAAACGCATCCGGGTCAGTGAAGTGAGGATTGGATCAGTGACTTCCTAAAATCGCTTTTCTGCTCGGTTATTCTCTAGCTTATTTCTGTAAAAAATCATACACTGTAGTTTATACCCAAGTTAAAGAAATAGTTTAATTTGCATATAATAAGAGGAGAAGATCAATACCACTTTCCAGTATAACAGTTGTATTGATATTCTCATCTAACTCTCTACAAGTTAGTGAATAAGTGTATTTCACAAAGCGTTAATCTATTCCTTTTAGGAGAAATTGGCTACAGGTCTTTTGTGTCTTTTTATACTTTTGTATTAACACACTTCTTCCCTACACAGGCCCACCTTCCAGAGATCAAGGTCCACGCCTACTTTGCTCCAGTGACACCTCCTCCCTCTGTACATGGAGGTGGCCAGCGTCTGTGCCGCTGCTGCATCATCCTCTGACAGTGGAGGGCCAGGGGGGGCCACCTCTGTCTGCAGGTCCTGCTGCTCTGATATGAGCTGAAATGGGTTTTGGGGGTTAGGGGCTGGGGTAGGGGAGAGGAGGGGCTGGACCCACTCACTGCTCCTGATCACAGATCAAAACATAGACTGATCACCCCTGATCAGTTGAACCCGACCCTCCTCTCTCCTTTTGCTCACCAGTCAGGATTGCAACAGTCCTGGGTTTGGGCGTGGAAGGGTGGGTGGAAACAACATGGATGGATGGACTCGCACTTTTTCTCTCTCTATCTCATTCTCTCTTTCTCACTGTAAAGGCAAAAACAGGTTCTCCACTCCATCCTGCAATTCACATCCCTGACTGCCCCAAAAAAAAAAAAAAAAGATGATATTGTCATCTTGGACAACAGTTTGCTCTCTGTGGAGTATCATAACCAATCACACGACACCTCTATGTGACCATCCTGTGATTCATTCTGCTTTGACCAAACATGCAGCATGGAGCGAGAGGAGAGCTGGGTTGTAGATAATGCAGATCTTCTGGATATAAACAGTGAAGCTTTGGCACGGCCAGCTCAAATCTTTAGTGTGGAAGAGCTGAGAAGAAACACGAAGTAAAGAATGGGACATGTGACATATGACATATTTGTGCATCTGAAAAACTTTTGTTGAGATTTAGATTCTGTATGTACAGAGAATGTTTTGCAATGGGAAAAAAAAGAAGAAATCACACGTATGGCAACTCACTCAAAATTGGGGTAGGCCAACAAAAAAAACCATTTTTTTTTCAGTGCTTATTGTAATTGTCCATGCCTGTCTGTGCAGAGAGGGATATGTGTTCGCCATTCTTTTTAAAATAGAAAAGAAGCAACTGTTGCTGATTAACAAAAAAAGGAGCTATGATTCATACCCTCAGCGTCTAAAAGCGTAATGTTGACTCTGTATGTTGCTCTGATGAGTGGCCTCTCCTGTGTACTGCGTGGTTATGTTGGCTTGTAGGCCCTGATCCAATCCTGTCAGTAGCCCTGTGCACTAGCTCCTATACTTGACCACTTAAGCATTTGTTTACATCCTGGATTAGGTCAGCACCACAGACAAACTTGTTTACATCAGTAGGTTTCCAGTCTCCCTACTATTCAGAGTGAGTTGAGAAACACTGATACAACTGTGGTATACCCACTGTTTTTAACTGGACTGTGAAGGCCATTATTCAGATGTATTGCTCTGTGTATTTGGATATTAATCAGGGCTAACGTTGGTGCAACTTTGCTTCAAAATTATATAAAAATGTGCTTAAAGCTGAGATAATAGTTATTATAAGGTCAGCAACGGCACCTCAACTTTTTGACAATCACATGAGTTATGTATTTGAAAGTTAACTTATTGTAGTTTTGTGTAGTTGGCAATGTACTGATGATGTAGGATATAATTAATTGTCTGTATTCAATATACTCCCCTAATGCCCCAAGCAGCACATTAGAGAGGATTAAGAAATAGCATTTGACACAGGTCTTATGGGATTTACCAATCTAATGTATTAAATTGATCAGCACCAAATTTCCACTCATCCAGTTCTACAAAAGCTGTGTGACAACAGGGATGTGATATGCAGTGACTGGAAAGCCCCAGAACCAAAAGGTTTTTTTCACTCTATACAGACACTCCTTCCAATCAACAGGCTCTCAACATTATATGTCTTGCCATGCAGAGTAACACATATATGGGGCATGAAATACCACTTCTTAAAGCACTGAAAATACAACAAAACAGAAGCAGCTCGCAATTTTGCTCTAAAGAAGAGACTGGCAAGTGCTATGTAGTGCTAAGTGCTCAAAGACTGGGGAGATTGGCAGGGCAGTGGATATGACTGAAACAGGGAGAGCAGACAGAAAGACGAAGAAAGATTCAGATGGATATAGCTAACTTGACTGGCTGTGATACTAATGCCCTCTCTTTGACAGCTGTTTTAACAGTTTTATGTTTAAGAAAATAAATAAATGAAAAAATAAATGAACAAAAGAATAAATAAAAGTGACTAATAGTAAATGTGCTTTGTCTCTCTAGTGTGAGATTTTGTCTCCCATTCTCTATAACTAAACCGTCTCTGTTTATAATAAAAATGCGGCAAACTGCATACCGGCCACACCGCAGCGCAACCGCTAGATGTCACCCAAGAGCGGTGTAGATGGCAGACACACCCACACAAACAGTGCTGTTTGTTTGATTCATGACTATTACAGAAAACCTGAATTATCTAGCCATTAGTAAGGCCAAAAAATATTTTTACTTAGTTAGTGTATCTCTCGCTCTATTTGAGCACAAGTGCGATCCACTGTAACGTTACACTTATAATTCGTCATTTACAACAGGCATTATGCTGGCTAGCTGTGCGGTTCTCGAAGACCCTGATCGTTCATCGGTTGCTTCGCCTGGTGAATTGCAGTCACCGGCAGCGCGCAAGCTTATTGAGACAGCGCCTCTTAACGGGTTTAGCGGGAGCGGTGATTATTCCTGGATAAAGAGAAACCAGTTACCGCGGGACTGGATCTGAGCCCCTATTGTTGAAGTTTGGTGCAACTTTACCGCTAAGGGAATCGACAGCTGAACGCTCGGCAGACTTTCCAGCCCGTGGGCATGGAATAGAAGAGTGGAGCCAGGCGTTAGGCCTGCGGATAACTAACGTTAGCTAGCTGAGCTAGCTGATGGGAAGCAGTCTATCCTTGTTTGGGTCGCTGTGCTAACTAGCTTGGTGCTATTTTTGCTAGCATAACAATTAGCCAACCAGGGTTGCTGGCTTGTTTTGATGTTGATATATTGAAGGAACCTGCTGGGGTCCACTACACTTGTTTCCTGAACTTTCTCGAAGTTTTAAGTTAACCGTCTGAGCTAACATTATATAATAAGGAAGCTAACAGTTAGCGAGCTTCGTCTTTGTCGTTGTTTTGAGCAGTGGGATGAATTGTGTGTTAAATTAATCTGTAACGTTATATTTATTTTGTAAAAAAGGAATTGCATGTTGATGCTCAAACATCAGTTCGACTTAGTCCAGACCGCAAAGTCTATCTGTCCCTCCACGTTACAATTAAAATAGTTTTCGGTCCTTTAGTCCCAGTCCCACCGACCGCTGTCTCCTGTCTTTGGCCGACTTCAGTGGCTGACCACACGGCACTGAGTGCCCAATGGAGGAACATGACAACATGGACTATTTTTACCAGCAGGTAGTGCAAAAAGATGTTACCCGTAGGTTGCAGGTCGGACAGGACCTCATTGACTACCTGAATGACCCGCACCGGTCCCCGGACGTGGAGCAGGACAAACCCCGGCTGGATAAGACCATAGACGAGCTAACGGGATGGGTGAACTCCAGCAATTTCAAGGTGAGAGATCTTGGCTAGTCATCGTATGAGGTTATCGCAATATCACTGCAGCAGTCCCTTTCTCGGCCTGTTCATGACTTATATTTCACCAGTTCACCAAGTGAGCTGGAAGAGAGAGAGAGTGGGGTAACGTTAATGGGGATTTTATGTCATTTGCCAAGAGGTTGGTTGCAATGCGACGAACCTTAGCAGAGATTAGGCATTTTAAACGAGCTGTCATCAACTGAGTGGTATGTAGAGAGAAATCGTATCCTATTTAAAACCGAGCTAATCAAACTGGTAGCCCATTTTCATATCTGACCTCAGTCAAGACAGAGGATACACATTTTGCATACAGCGCTCTATCTCCATCTACTTACGAAACCTAGAAAAAGCTAAAGGACATGTTTGTTTTTGACAACCTAGTAGTCTATTTCTAGATCACAAGAGGCAGACATATTTAAATGTCATGCCAGTGACGGAGTAGGACATTTGCAGGGCAGGGTTTATATTGTGGTATTGGCTGAGACTCTGTGTCTGTGTTGAGGGGGACCCCATTGTCAGGACTGTAGACTACTGGATGGGATGGGGGAGGGGTTAGCAGACTCATTGTGTACCCTATGCTTTCTCGCCAAGCCATGACATTTATTGTCATATGCACAGTTACAAACAAGTTTTCCTGTACAATTCCTTCATTTGCCTTCCTCTGTGAATGCCATTTACAAGAAAACATGAGGTATAAAGAAATACAATACAATAAAAATAATAAATAACACTATGTACAATATAACGTGTGTGTGTGTGTGTGTGTGTGTGTGTGTGTGTGTGTGTGTGTGTGTGTGTGTGTGTGTGTGGAGGCCTTGTTGACTTTGTCTTTGCCATTTCTCAGAAATGCTGGAATGTGAAATTTTTGCCAAGTTATCACACAGATCCAGACAGCAAGTAAAAACAGTCTGAAATCTCTTTCCAAGGCGTGCTAAAATTTGAATCCCAAATCTCTGAACTGATTAAAACTGTCTACACTTATATGTAGGACTCAGCTAGACTGTAAGAGTGTGTTCAGCTTAACGAAAGCATCTTCTCTTGGTCTCTCCTTCTAGTGGTAGACAATGTTAATTTTGAGATTACTAAAATAGTAAAAACATTTGCAGTTTAGACTTAAAGATCAATTGAAAATAAATGTGGTTACATGATGAATCCTCTCAAATTACTGACCAGACCCAACTTGTTTGATGTGAATATGTGAACTATTGCCACCTCTTAAATCAACCCCATAAGAATTACATCTCCAGCTGTAACAAGCTAACGTGTCCCTTTGTTCAGATTTGTTCCTTTATGTTGATGACACATACAGTAACTTGAGCTCAGTATCTGGCAGTGATGAGCGACTGAGTGAGTTGTGACCCCCAGAGGCCTTGACAGAAGGCTTTTAGTGATGCTGATTTGCTTCCTGTCGGCAAAAGGGCAGTAAGCAAGATGCTGAGTCAGCACAGAGAGAAGGATGAATGGAGAGATGATGCAAAGTTGAAAAGCAGTGGATAATGAAGGAGTTAGAGGGGGAATCCAGAACTGGAGTAAATAAATGGGGTAAGGGTAGGTTAGAGCTGGAGAATATGAAGATATATATAAAAATGTTCATCTTGTATATATGGTTTCTATATGTGAATAAACCAGCGGCCGAACTGTGTTACGGGAATCGCCCAGCCCTAGGTTTGGTGACCAGAAAACACAAGTCAGGACTCATAAATACATTACATGTTCGGAGAAGGAGACTGTTACACCAAAGTTCCTCTTTTAGAAATGGGTAAAAATATTGCTTTTCGCCTCTCCCCTTGGCCCTCTTCATCACTCTATTTCACTTGTGTGTCCTTATCTTTTTGTTTTGACAATGAGTCAACAACATTATTATAGAAGCCCCTGCGCTTATGTGTGAGAAATGTAAACAGAGGGCATTCATATTGTATGCTGCATTTATGGGCAGCAGAGCCAGACACTGACTGTACTGATCGAGGGTTGATACTGCTAATAGACTGCCCTGAACAGACACTGATCTTTGTGATTTTGTTTGAATTAAGCTCAAGTGTCAAATATGCTTAATTATTTTTACGCTCAAACCTTGATAAAGTATGTATCACAATGCAGGCTTTAGGATATAATACGCAAACACTCCGTACATTCAGCATTTACCGGTTAAATATATCCACTGCTGCGTTAATAGGTTATTGTTAAACTATTTTTGTGTTAGTCTGATGTTCCTAAACCCTTCCTGCAGGTGCTTTATAAGTGAAAATAATTGATTGCAGCTTTTATAAATTTTTTCAAAAGTGGTTGGGAGAAGAACTGCAGCTGCTTATTGCAGTTTGGTAAAATCTCAGAGCTCAAATGCATAAAAATGAAGGTATATGTTGTCTTTCCCATTCTTTTTCCTTTATCCTCAGTAGTCACGTACTACCCTTAGTGGAACTGTGGGCTAGGAGAAAATCCTGTTATGATTCTGTTTACTACACAAAAAACAAACAAAGGTACGTTTTTGCCATTGCTTTGTACCACAAAGTTCTGTTTAACAGCAATGTGCCTCATGCCTACCGATTGCACAGTGACCACACAGATGAAAGTGAGTGTATATTTAGTTGCACGGCTTTAGCAGGGATTTGAACTTACATAGGCCTCCATTCACTCTCAGTAAGCCATGGCAACAAATCCACACATTTGAGAAGCTGGAACCATCAAATGTTTGGCCTTTGTGCTTGATAAATTACTTAAAGCGGTGTCGACAAATTTCTTGGTTATCAATGGATTAATGGTCTAATTGTTTCAGCATCTTTGCACATTTTATCCAAATGTTGCTGTGTGAGCCTTGGACCCTTAAATCACTTAAACCCCCTCTAGAATCCAGAGTAAACCCTCTACATGGTATGCGAATAAGCAGGCTAGACCAACTGAGTTTTCACAAAGAACCATTCATACTTGGCTACATATTTACAGTTTTTTTTTCGTCAGCATACCTCAGTTGCACTGATGTTTTGAAACTTGCAGTCTCCAGATTCAGGGGTGTCCTTTTAAGCTACATTCACACTCCTACGTTTTTATTTAAAAACGCATATCTTTGCTACATTTATGCCTCGCGTCCACAGTACTCCAGCGTTTCCGAGCCCCTAAAACGGAGACATTTTGAAACGCTGCTGACACAATTTAAGCTTGAAAACTCCGGTGTTGCGTTGTAGTCTGGAAGCGCAGAAATGATGACCTTTGAAACGTCAACGCACATCAGTCCGTCTTATCAGTTAGGTCATCTTACATACCTTTCAGTAACAGTCCCACCTCATCGTTGGTCCAAGCAAATAAATCCCTGGTCTTACTTTTTGCCATTGTTGTTCTTTCTCCAAAGTATATTCAACTTATACATCCATGATTATCAACCACAGAGTAACATTAGACATTCTGCTTCCTGTTTACATTGGCACTCGCATGCCCAGTGTATGTGAATGAATAGTCATGTGATATGCAATATCAGCGGGTTAATATGGACGGAGAACATTTATGATATGGAGCCTAAAGGCTTGTGTGGATGGAGAACATTTTTGTTTCAAAAAGCTGTTTAAAAATGCAAATGTAGTAGTGTGGATGTAGCCTTAGACACCGCTTTGTCCACATGCCCAATGTTTTTAGAATTTTGGGGTGATACCTAAGTGCCAATTTGGTCTTTCTTTTTTCTCCTTCTTTCCTCCCTCTGTCCGTCCTCACCCTTAGTCAGTTACTTCACTGCAGGAGAACATTTTTTCTCCTGTCCGAGGTAGATAACAAGCTCGGCCTTTTCCATCTCTCGTCCTCTGTCTCTTTCTCTCTGTCTCTCTTCAAGTGAAGGTGCCATATGGTTGTGGGCGCTGAGCTTGTTTGGGGTGCTGGGTGGAGGAGGAGTGGAGGCCTAAGGGCTGCTTCCTTCCTGTACTGTTTCTTCTTTCTCCTGCTGTTTTTCCTCCCTCCCTCCTTCCCTCCTAAATTAGGTCAGTATGAGGGAGTAATCATAGTGACCTAGAGCTCATATTTCCTCTCCAGGTGATTTTTTTATTTTCTTCTGTGGTATAGCTTGGCCATCGTCCCTGTATTTTTCCTCATTGCCCCCATCCTCCCCCTTTTTGTTTGTGTCGTTACCTGGCTCTGCTCTTCCTTTTGACTAAAATAGGGAAACAACTGCAGGCTGACTCCCTACTCAAGGCAGAGGAGTCTGGAGAATAATGCTTTAATGGATTTTCTTTTTGGGCTGCTCAGTTTTACCGCAGCACTGCCAAAACAAGCATTCCAGGAGCACAGCGCAGTGTGGGATGTGATCCTAATCAGAAACACAGTGGAAAACTCAAATCTACCACTCAACAAAAATCCAGTCTACCTTCCCCCTACGAGTCATATAACATGCCAGTTTTTCTTTTATGACTGAGCCCAATCACAGTGGTGATAGACAAGAGAGATGAGTTAGGGGGCTGTTAAGGGTCACTTTAACAAACCTCATGACATTGTGAATACATCGCATACATCTTAACATGTTGTCCCCTCAACTTAAATGTAAAATACATAATTCTGCATGTCATACATGTTTTGCTAAAGCAATAGCAAAAGGGGCAGTTTTGTGACGTTGTGAAGTGGCGTGGGATCAGGGGAGTTGTTGTCTTTACCAACATTGCTGTCATTGCAGTCAGCCTCTCCCAGTTAGGATTCCTTCAGTGTTCATCGTTCAGGAGGTTTTTACCAGAATTATCCGCAGAGGTATCCTCCTCTCCAAAACAAATGGGCCAGTTGATTAAAATTGGTAAAAAAGCAGTCTCATCTTAAAAATCTGTGTTTTTTCCGATGCTGTTCAGCTCGTTGGCAGAGGGGCTGTGAGCTGAGCTGCCGTTTAAATTTGCTCAGCATGTTTCTTTGATAACTTAAGATCAAGACGTCGGATGATTAAAATCCTTTATCCGGTTAAAATAAATAGAAGAAAACGACTAAGATCTAAAAAGTGTTTTTAAAATAAATTTAAAAAAAAAAAGTTTTTTTTAAAAGGCTTAGAACTGGATAAAAAGTCAATTTATGGCCACTTCTGGCAGACAACCACCTCGCTGACGCATTTGCTAAGGAGATATGACGCCATTGACAGGCGACCAAATGTAACATAATAAAATTACAGATATCTCTGGGTTTTAACATAGTTGGAAACATTTGGGGTAATGTAAGTACACAACTCAATACAAGCGGCGACGTAGTCTCGCTCCGTCTGCACCGCACCTCTGCGTGTGTGTGAGAGCTAAGCCCCGCTCACTGTGAAACATGCAGAGAGGACAGAGATGCTCGCGCTTGATTTAACGTGAATCGGTCCTCGGTAGTACCGATTACCGGTTTAAAAAGCTGTTGGCTGACTGACTTTGATTCCTTGAACATAAATAAATTACCCTTCACAGTCTCCTCTTTTTGCTGAGTCAGCAAACTTCAAAAGAAGTTTGATTCGGCACTTTTTTATCCATTTAGGATGCCAAGATCAGATTTAGTCTAAACTTCTCCAATGAGAACCTGATTTAATCCTGTCTTCCTATCACTGCTGCCACTGTGGTTGATGTGTAAGCAGACAGTGACCCTCTTCGAAATGTACTCAATTTGTGACATGAAAAGTACGGGAAACTGCTGTGGAATATCGTATACCTGAAGCCAGGTATATTATGTGTATAACCTCTATAACCTTTGCCTCTGTCTTGCTCTGTGTTTTGTAGGTGGCATTGTTGGGGATAGACATTTGTGGTGCGTTTGTGGACCGCCTGGGAGAGCGGTTCAAAACATACCTGGCCACAGGTGAGATATCTAACCTATACCCACCTTAAATTTCCTTTTAGGTTATGCTCTCTTTACAGTTAAACTTGTTGATGAAATGTTTGTATTTGTTCTTTAACCAAGCTTGCACACAAATAACTTTTAAAGGGATTTGTCTTTTCTTTTTTTTTTTTTCTTGCTTCTGAAATGCTGAAGTAAAAACAACTTTACGGTGCACACATACTTTTTATGTTTTGTGGAAAATTCCTTGTCCATGAAATGGATAACAAACCTGTACCTTTATAAACCCGTTATCAGACATTATATAGCCAACACACGCTTACTGTTATACTTTAGTTTGTCATTCCTTACAAAAGAGATTATAAGAATGTAGGTAAATGCTGCTAAATTCATCCTTCCATTGTCTTAAGCAGCAAGTGCTAATAAATGGCAGTAATCACTACTATTTCCCTAATTGTACTCAACAACACTCTTCTGTGAATAAAGTGTAATGGTTTCTGTATTGTTGTATAGACTCTTCAGCATTTTGTCCTTCTATTTAGTCACTCACTTCCACTTTGTGGTTCCTCAGAGACAGACTGGGAGCACTACTCTAAAGCCTGGCACCACCCTCTTTCTAGAATATATCATTTAGGCTCTCATTTGTCTGCCATGCTGTAGCTCGGCCTATTACACCCCAAAACCACACCTCACATTCATATGACCTCATGCACTGAATCTTGTATCAGATGTCATGCTCTGTGAGTGTGTATGTGTGTGTGATGTCAGCGCCAGCCCTTGTGTGTGCCCGCTGAAGGTGTCACCAGCTGTCTTTGTTAACCAGACTGGCTCTTGTCACCAACAAACACACTCAGTCCTGCAGTGCAGCTCTGGGATGACTGGACCTGTCACAAAGTCTGCCATCACACACACAGAAAAATCTCGCTCACTGTCTAGGACGGTGCCTTAGTCTGGCTCTATGTGTACGTGTGTGTAATGGAAGTGTGTGTTGCAGATTGATGGTAAAAACCTCTCTGAGCCACTGCTGGCTCTGGAATCTCCCCTTTCTCCATCGGACTTCCATCTCTCCTTCCCTGTATTCTCTCTGCTTCCCCCTGCACTCACTCACTCACTCACTCAGAGGGGAGGAAGATGAGATTATTGAGACTGAGTGATAGTATTGATCTACAGGACTGACTCAGGGCAGCTGCCATTATACTGTATGTATGTTTGTGTGTGCGCTTTGACACTGCACTTTTGGCCATCTTGCAAAGTAACTCCCAGATGTGAAGTGAGAATGGAAGTGAAACTTTACAGGTCACACAAGGCTGTACTTTGACCTTCTTGTTGAAATGTGACAGATAAAATAAAATGGCATGATTGGCCCAGCAGCTGTGTGCCAGTTTGTTCGTCCTGTTAAAAAACAAAATGAGTCAATTTGCCAATTTGTGTGTGTGTGTGTGTGTGTGTGTGTGTGTGTGTGTGTGTGTGTGTGTGTGTGTGTGTGTGTGTGTGTGTGTGTGTGTGTGTGTGTGTGTGTGTGTGTGTGTGTGTGTGTGTGTGTGTGTGTGTGTGTGTGTGTGTGTGTGTGTGTGTGTGTAACAATGTCCCCCTGTCATTTCTTCTGTTTGAGAGTATTGTCCTTGTTGCCAAGGCAACCAGCTGTTTTGGTAACATAATGCACACACACAGCACGGGAAATGGACAGATGACATCACTCCCCATGCTGAAGTTTCAGACTAGGAATGTGGGTAGGAGTGTTTTTATGAATGTAGGCTCATGTCATCCTGTGGGTATTTGTTTTTTATCTCACTGAGTGAATGTTAACGGGAGATTGTGAGTTTCTTGTAACTCAGAAAGTTTAAAGTTTTCCATTTGATGGTCAGACAGAGAGATTCACCAGATTTGGCATTTTGTCTGTTTGAACAGGATTTTCAGCTGCAAAGTTTTGGCACGTTAGTGAGCATTTATGAAAGCAGGACTGTGTATATGGAATCGACTCAAAAATCATAATCAAGAAACATGTCAGCCAGTGCAACGTTGTGGCTAATTGATGCATTTTAATTAGCCTAGAAATCTAGACGTGCCCTAGCAGCAGCAAATGTTATTTGCAGCCAGGGTCAGTCTAGCAACTCTCTGTTGGCTTGCGAGCTGGAAAAACCAAATTCTGGTCAGGCCAATCAAATCGTGTATAGAGTTGGTGGGCGGGCTTAACATAATGACGGCATAGTTGCGACGGTTCTGCGTGAATTCCCTGCTACTTGAAAACAAAGAAGATGGCTGCTGCTGCTGGCGAACAGCGGCCTTTTGAATCGGCTTTGGCCGCAACTCTGGAAGACTTGGAGTTAAGCACTGAAGTCATACTTAAAAAAGGAAGATGTGTTCGGAGTTTTGCCGACCGGATACGGCAAAAGTTTAATCTATCAACTAGCGTTGCTCTGGTTGGCTATGAGTGCAGAGGGATTTGAAAGACAACCGTTTATCCCGCCCCTCGGCTTGAGCCCTGCCAATGGTGAGTTCCCAGACCCAACATCTTGATGTGGGTCTGGCTTGTCAGGCTACGTGGAAGTCTATCGCACAGAGAAATAAGATGTATCAGGCTTTGCATATTCAGAATAATCTTTATAGGAACAAATCATTGTTGATTTTGGGTCTTTTCATGGGATGTGTTGATAACAAGAAAAATATTTAACATCCCCAGAATCTCCTTTTTAAATGATCTCTTCACTTAAGATTATTTATTCATATTGTCAACCACAAATGGTCTAAAGATAAAAATCTGTCAGGTAGCTGTTCATCTGATTTTAAAGCTGAAATACACCACAAGCTGAGGGCCCTCCTGTTCACTCTGTTCCACATTTCATAGAGGATTACAGTAACCATCTGAAACATTTGTGTAGTTGAGTGAATGCCAGCATTTAAAGGCTCTTACTCCTAATTCTGTACAGTGTGGATCACTGTATTACATAGGCCGCGCTACTGGAGCAGTTGTGTTCGATAAAGTGGAACTGACACAAGAGCATTTGATGATCTTGACGTTATTTTAGTCACGGTCCATTTCTCATTTCCTGTTTTCTTCCCCTTGTCTTATCGGAGCCTTGGTGTCAATGGTGGCATTGCTTAAGCTTTAACATTATAATGTCTTTCTCTGTCACACACACAGACTAGTGTTGGAACGGTTCACAAAATTCTCAATTCATATCACGGTTTTGGGGCCATGGTTTTTATTTTGTTTCAGTATGTTTGTTTTTTTTGCCTACTTCAACATGCATTTTTATTGTTATTTTTTTATAAAAATGGCCACATTATTGACTAAGGCCATCAATAAAGTGAAGCATAAGCTCAGCCGGCACTAGACTTTTTTTTTTTTTTTTTTTAATCAACATTAGTCTATAACATGTCAGTTCTTAATGGGAAAAAATAGTTTTTTCCCTTGAAATTAAAGGGGAGTTTTTTAAATACAATGAAAGGAATATGGCTGGATTCTTATCAAGGAGAAGTGCCACTGTGTTATAAAAAAAACAATAAAACTCATCAAGTGCAACATAACCCAAACACACAATGTAAACTGTTTGAAAACAGCACTGCTCTGTTCGTTCTATTTTTATGTTCCTCTGCAAGACCAATACCGTTCAGGATTTACTGTGCTGCTGAAATGTCGGCGGATATTATAGCGGCTCAAGTAACGTTACTTTAATTATATGGTAAAACCCTGCATCCTCCACAACTGTATATCTTACGCTATGAACCCTCCCAGTGCTTTAGTTACGGATTGGATTGTCCTGTCTAAATCTGCATATTTATATCATATCACGATATCGATATATTGCCAAGCTCTAGCATGATGTCTTCGTAAATGCGCCCTCATATTGGAATTATTGCTGCTAGCATAAGCAACACGTGTTGCACAGTGCTTGCACACAGTCGCTGCTATATCCACCACTTTTTCCCATCGTTTTCAGGTAACCCTAAAACCGTAATTCTCTCATACAGCAGACAGAGACTGACTGACGGCTGCACTCAGCCCCTCATCCGTGCCATCTGCGGTTTCACTAAGGTGCAAGGGCCCACCCCCCCCCCCACCCCAATATCTTTAATTGAAGTTTTTTCTTTTCCTGAACCGGCCTTTTTGACGGAAATCTGTGAGGCTAAAATGAACTGAACAATACACACATGCCCTGAACCGTGACTACCTGACCTAATGGTTCAGATTTTTTACCTTAACTCTTCCATCCATACCACAGACTGTAACGAATGATACACACAACTTTGTATATTTATGTGTTTTAAAAGCATACCACTTGGGGGCAGTCTTCATTGTCATGGTTTGTCATGGTTTTCTAATCCAGTAGAGGCTCTGTCATGTGTGGCCTCAACTTCAGTTTTCATACATCGACTCTCATCATTACCCCACCCTCTCTGTCTCTCTCTCTCTCTCTCTCTCCATTTATCCATCTCTTTTTCTGTTTGTAGTTTTGCCAGCTTTGGTGGACAGGCTGGGTGATGGGAAGGACCAGGTCAGGGAGAACAGCCAAGCTGTCATCCTTCGCTGTATGGAGCAGACTGCCTCGCCCATGGTGAGAAACACACACACACAAAAATGTCAGCCTCAGGATCAGACAAAGCCTCTTGTTATAAACGTCATATAAATAGTGATTGACACCAGGATATCAGACAAATACATTTTTTGAGTGATTGATTTCCAACACCACATGTAACATGACAGATTATCAGAATAATAACTTTTCGTCACACAAAGATCTTGATCCCTAAAATGGTTTCAGGGCTGTTGTGTTTCAAGTTCAGGCACTGACTGTAGATGATATGAAAGGTTGCAGTGTGAAAAACGGTGTTGTATTGTGTGTCTGGTATTATGTTAAAAGTAGGCAGGAACCTTTTAGATCAATTGTAGTTATTCGAAAGAATGCACGATCAAGACAGAGACAGAAGACAAATTACGGCCACCTCCACATTAATAGAGATTCACTACAGCTGAGAGGTACACTTTGTCATTTGGGCTCCCTCACCTGGGAATTAAAGGAATTACACAGGCTACATCTCCACTCTGCTTTGTGTTATCTACACACAGCACACATGCGCATCTCCACAGATTGTAACCTTCTCTGCACTCTGTAATCTGCTCAAACCCCTGATGAGCTGTTTGGCAGAACCTTCCTTTTCTCATTCCTGCTTACACTGTCTTTCTCTCGCACTCCCATTTTCTGTCTCTCCTTCGTCCAGTATGTTTGGGAAAAGCTACTTCCTGGTTTTAAACACAAGAACTTCCGCAGTCGAGAAGGAATTTGCCTCTGTCTCAGTGCCACGCTCAGCACGTAAGTAGCTTCCCCCTCTTCATCTGTATCACTTTCAGGGTGAAATGTGAAAGAATACATTGTAAATTGTAAAGCTATTAAATGTATGCATATTTTATCTCATCTTATGGGCAGGTCATACATTAGTCCTTACATAAAACATAAACATACAGTATATCTAATTGTACTTACTTTAAACAAACTCATTGATTTATATATATATATATATATATATATATTTTTTTTTTCTTCTTCAGTTATTGATGTTCTCACACACAGAGGGGTCAATTTATTCCTATGTGTTTTTATTACTATCTCCGTTAGCATGCCCCATTTTGTTTGTTCAAGAAACACTCTGTGTCCAGGGTTAATCTTCTTAACTGTTTGTGTGACTCTGTGGAGCTGACACACGTGCTGCGAATGGCACCACCACTTTTGTCATGTGGCGTTAACCTTAAAGAATACATGTCGGCTAATTGTTGCTTTTAAAGAGATTTGAAAATCTGTTCTCTAATCACCCCGGCCTCAACTCTTACATGGTCTCATGCTCAGCTGTCAGGCCTGATGGAGCACATGCTTTTTACTATTTAATTTGAATGGGACTGACTGTATCTCACTACTATGTTCTGATCCAATTGGTCTATTTTCATTTAAATGAAAATAGACCAATTGAAATTGGCTTATTTGTTAAACTAGACCACATTTTCTCACAATTTATTAATTTCTTTCCATACATCATGACTTGCAAATGGTCAATATTAATGTCACATGGTTAGCTGCTTTTTTTTCCTCGTATGTTTTTTGGGCTGTGTACAGCCTTTTGACTTCATTTTCATTGTATTCTGTACACATTTTTATGTCTTCTGCTTATTCCTAAATTAATGGGTTTGTTCTCATCTCCTCCAATTAGTTATTAGAGGATTTCTCCTCTTGTAGAATGCCACACAGTCAGGGATTGTAGCGACACAGCTGTCATATTTACTCAGATCATTAAACAAATACACCTATAGACTTAAGACTAAAGGGATGCTTTCTAGCCTCACCTTCTTTGACAGCAGCTTGAAGGCAGTTCAGATCTGTGCAGGTTGTAAGTTACTGTATTTGTCCTCCTTCACGTTACCACACAGCTAATCTGGGCTGTTAGAATGGCAGTACTAATTGTAGCATCTTTTTGCTAATAGATTTTGACACTGTTGTGCTTAATTCTAAGCTGCTACTGATAGTAAAGCTAAAGTATTTACTGGGCCTACACAAGTAAGGTATCCATTAAGCCTGAGTAGACTGAATATAACATGGCACAGAAATGGTCTGTTTCTGTTTTTTCTTCTCCATGTTTTATATTGTTATTGCTGTGTGTAGGTCATATAGCTCCAGATATTACATTAACTGACAAAGCTCAATGCAGTGCAGTTTAGGAAACACACTTAAATGGTAAAGCACAAGGAAATGAAGAAGCCATCTACATTTTTGCTGTACGTCGTACACAACTCAACGGAAGTTTCCGTGTGGCGATTTAAAACTGATTAACACCTTGACCACTTTTCTACAATGTTGAAAAATGATGTAACCATTAGGGTTAGGCATCGAGAACCGATTCCTACTTGGAATCGTTTCAAAAATTACGATTCTATCGGAATCCTTTCTTTATTGGAATCGTTTGGAGGATTTGGTTTCAAATCTGATCACAGGTTCCAAATTTAACATGCGCAAGTTTGGGTTTCCGTAGCGGCCAGGCGCTTGTTGTGTTGCAGCCATGGAGCACAGTAAGCGGTGCTCTAGTGTGGCTGAAACCCACCTTTGAATCCTCTTATTTGTGAAATAAGCATGTGACCCGTTTCAAGAATCGATAAGAACCGGAATCGAAAGGAAGAAACGGAATTGGAATCAGAATCGTTAATATCTAAATGATGCCCAACCCTAGTAACCATGTTTATCTTAGTTTTAAAATTCTGATTGCATTATTACTCCTCTATTATTGGAGATATTCTCTGTATACCTAATGCCAGCCATTTACTAATCACTAGCATCTTCATCAGTTTTGGTAACCCCTTTTCTTTGTCTTTTCATGGCTCTCTCTCTCAGGTATGGAGCCCAGTCATTGAGCCTCAGTAAACTAGTTCCTCATCTCTGCTCTCTGACTGGAGACCAGAACCCACAGGTAAGTGACACTGCGCTTTAGCAATATGATACATCATCAACATTCCTACGTATCTGTTTATACTGTCATTTCTGTGTGTGTGTGTGTGTGTGTGTGTGTGTGTGTGTGTGTGTGTGTGTGTGTGTGTGTGTGTGTGTGTGTGTGTGTGTGTGTGTGTGTGTGTGTGTGTGTGTGTGTGTGTGTTTGAGTGAGTAGGTAGAGGGCCTATGTTTTTTCCTGTATCAGTCTGCAGCTATTCTAAGCTTGTGGTTTAGCTCTCAGCATCCAGAGTGTGTTGGCAGGCATCGTAAGGCATCTCTGTGATTATTACTGTTATTAGTGAGGAGATGCGCTCTGTAGAGTCCCACCACCCAGCTTCACTGCTGAATCATAAGCAACCATTAACCCACACAGCAACACTAGCTGAATATGTGTGTGTGAGAGAGAGCGGGATAGAGAGAGGTTGTTTTTAACCTCCTATGGAGATGCACCGCAAAGCTCAAATCTGCTCCTATCGTCTGCCCAATGATCGACCCACGTACTGTCCCAACCAATCAAAATCCTCAACAGGCCCGCCCACCCCTCAGTTGCAGAAAATCCCTTTAACAGCACCCCACTACCAAATCACAACATAACTAACAAATCAGATATCTCCCATTAGGGGGATTAGTACTTTGTTTTTTAATGTGTTTACGTTTGCAATCCTTAGTGTGTGTAACCCCAGACAGTGGGGAGTAATCTGTATGGAATTATTTATTTATTTTATTTTTTTACAAGTATTTTTTATTGCTTCAGAGAAGATAGAATATACAGTGCAACATTACAATATCAATTATCTGTATGGAATTATTAAGAAAGTTTACCATAATCGTAACAAACACACCATTTTAGTGTGTGTGTTTGTGTGTGTGTTAAATTGGTTGTCTGCTGTCTGTAGGTACGTGAGTCCTCCATAGCAGCATTGGTGGATGTTTATCGTCACGTTGGAGAGAGGGTCCGAGCAGACCTGGCAAAGAGAGGACTGCCTGCTGCACGGTGAGTTATTTTCTGTGTGTCAGTTATTGATAAGCTCTGTGAGCACTGGTTATATCTTTATTTGTATGTTGGGGTGTGTGCCTGCTCTGCACAGTAGGGGATGAGTTTGTGTGGAGGGCCTGTGGGTCCCGTGGCCTTGGCACTCAGTCTGTCCCAGGCCACGCCATGCACCACTCTGCCCTTCACACATACAGAGGCACTTTCATCCAGAGCACAATGCTGACTGACTGGTGGAGGAGGAGGCAGATGGGGTACAAAGGAATTGGGTGGAGAAACAGAGTTGAGGAAAAATTGGAGAAAGTGTTTGTGTGTGTTCATGTCATCTGTAGAGATTCATTTCGTCCTTTGGTCGTCCTGGTTACATGTGCTGGGTCGAGGTTTATTCTAAGCACACAGTGACTCTTTCTCCCTTGTGATCTGAGCAGCAGCCAGTGTTGTATGCTGACTGCTCAGTATGAGTCTTGCGTCTGTGAATGCTGTCCGTGGCCATGTGTCATGTGTTGCGCATATTGAGCCTGTCTCCAGTGTAAACACGCTGTCTGTGTATGTGGGATTTATACAGACTGTTGTGTGTCTGTTATATGTGGAGGTCTGACAGATGCAAAGATTTAAGTCTGAAATCATTGCTTGTTCTTTTATAGATGTAGTGTTTTTTTTACAGTATTCACTATAAATATTTGACTGATGTGCACTGATATGAAGATAGGGTGGAGGTTGTGTGTGCCTGTGTGAGTGTATTTGTGTTAGTACATGGTTGCAGGGTGGAATGCAGGGCTGTGGCCAGAGTCTTGCTGACTAGATCACATATCAACTCTGTAGAGCTTGCATTAGATAATGGAGAGAAGGGGAGTGTAGGCCGAGAATAAGAGCATTAATGAAATCAGAAACCCTACTTCTGTTTTATAAAATATCGTAATCCACACAGAGATGCGCGTGTCACCCCGGCACCAGGGCTTAATTTGAGCCGGAATATGTTCCGGCACCTCTAACGTTGGATCCGGAACCTTTTATTTTTATTTTATTATTTTTTTATTGGATCCAGCACCTCCTGTGTCACTATGAAAAATGAATCGCCTAAATGAAAAAAAAAAATTACTGTTTGTGTAGTGTTCAATGTTGTTATCTGTCTTGTTAGTCTTTATTCTACATTGAAGTTCCACAAAAATCTTGTGTTTGCATTTTTGATGCGTTTTTGAGGTGAATTTTCAGGGTAAGACAAGATGGGGGAGAGGGACGGAGGGGAGGCACTTCAAGTGACACATGCGCTTGTGCTGATTGAGATTGCTGTTAGCCTTGTTTCACTCGGGGGAAAAAAAGACAACAAAGGTTGCTTAACTTTTTCAAATAAGCTGGCCAGTCGGATCCCAAACAAGCAAATGCTAAGGCTAATGCACCTGTCGTTAGCGGGGATGATAATGACCCACACGGGGAAGAAGATGAAGATGACAACGAGACTGCTGATGGGCACTTTGAATCTGCGAGAGATTGTGATGGCGACGAAGCAGCTACATTTGTCGCTCAGTTTACAGAGAAAGGAAAAAAGTTATCCCTGGCTTACAATGGACACAACTGGACTGGGCTGTCCATTGTAACCATGCAGTGCATGTTCTGAAATTAAAATAAACATTGCCCTGATGTACACATAGCGTTGTTTAGGTTTTTTAAGTCAGAGAAGCTACGTAGGCAAATTTTTTTGTTTTTTTTCCATTACCTCCAACCCCCGTTTTGAGTCGCCGGATCCACCCCCCCTCTGCGCTCTGGGACCTCCCACTTTACAAATTAAGCACTGCCCTGCACCCTCCTTTACCCTCTGACTGTGAGTTAGCCAGATCCACTCTCTGGCATAGCCCACAATAGCCAGGCAGAATAAAATAAATCCATCAATAAGTAAAAACAATGCCATGTGTCTTCATGTGGAGCCTATATAAAACTGTCATTGTTATATTTAATTTCTACTGTCGATCAGCCTGGTGAAGACCTTTGGTCAGCCGCTGTCCTTTCAGCTCCTCAGCAGCTGTGCTGCTGACAGACAGACAGTTGGTTCGGACAACAGAGATGGGCCGAACTGAGCAGCAGAGTTGGGATGGATTTAATGGAACAAATGCTTTAGTAGCTCTTAAGGACCGCTCACATCTCGCTTTTAAAATGGATTAGATTTTGATTTATTGTCCCAGAAGGATATCTGTTTTCACAGCCAGTACACAGAGCAACACACAGCCACATACAGATCTAGACAGTACACAAAATCTCCATGAATGCTTTCATCATCCCAGCTCTTCAGCTATTGCAGAAGGGACAAATCTCCTGCTTGAAACAAGCTCTTCTCCATTTTACAGTCCTGTATCTCTGGCCAAATGGGAGTAATGTGTGTTGATTGAGGGGGTGATCAGTGTAATTTGCTATGCAGGGGCGTGCTACCGCAACACCAACTTTATAAGTTACTTTTCCAGATATTTAAGTTACTTTTTGAAATCCACATGAACCACTCTTCATATCGGCATGAATTAGATCCACCACACAGCACTTACTTAAAAAGAAGTTGTCACTTTTAAAGCTGATTCGCCGGTTACTCCAATTATTTCCTTCTTCCAAAACAGTGTTGAAGAACACCAGAAGCAAAACGCACCGGGGCTACATTACATCAATTCTAATTCTAATAGCATGTTGTTTACTACCGAGCCTGGTTGTACCCGGTAGGCTACTGACAACATTATCTTCACTTCACCTCTTCAACTGACTTTAGCAGTCTAGATAACAGACATTTAATTGTCCTGCTGTTATTACAGATGTGAACTAACCACAGACAGTTGCCTCAATCATAGACTCACAGCGGTGCATCACTGCCGTTCACGGAGCTGCGCCGTTGCAGAATAAATAAAGGGAAAACACAGGAATTAATATTGGGTGTATTTTTGGCATTAAAAAAGGATTTTTCTGGCCTGGTGGGGGTTCCAATTGTATAATTATAGAGGAAACACTACAAGCAAACATTGCAGAAATAAAATGCAGGTTTTTCTGTCTGTAGGCTCCTGAATTGTACAGCCTGGTAATAAATGTTAAAATATATAGTTTACAAACTGTCAGTTGAATATTAGGAATTGTGTTACTCCAAATTAGCTTCATCCCTAAAGGGGTCCCAGACTTGTAACAGGATTGGAATATTGTTTAATTTCATCATTCAGGTCAGTTAATCTGGTCAGTGTTCAGCACTACACACTGTATATGTGCACTTTACTGTATGTTAGTCAGTGTCAGATGAGATCATTCATTCCACAGTGAACCTAATAACCCCTCTCCGATGGACAGTGACACCGGTTAAACCTGCCTTGGCAGTCAGTCCAAATGGGTCAGTGAGATTCCTCTGACCTGGCTCTTTGACCCAGCGCCTCCTGTCCTGCATTGAATGCAGGTCAGACACACTACCTGGATTTCTTTGTGTGTGTTTCTGTCACAGATGGCAGTTTCATCAATCAGAATTGTTATTGAAGTTTAAACATAATTTAAGAAATGATTCTAAACTAGGCCTAAAACAATTCAATTAACAATATAATTGTCTCTTTTAGTAAAGTAATATTTTTTGAATTTATTTACTAGCTACTTTTTCTTTTAAACAAATTAAGGTTAAAATGAATCCCAGGAGATCTCTCTCTCTCTCTCTCTATCTATCTATCTATCTATCTATCTATCTATCTATCTATATATCTATCTATCTATCTATCTGTCTATCTGTCTATCTAATATAATATAATATAATATAATATAATATAGCGGTTATGTGACCCAGATACGCAGGTTCACAGCCAACGAAGTAAACCATGCCTCCTCATCATTTATATAGCATACATTTGTTTTTGTTTTTAAATGTATTCCTGTCAATAAAAAACAAAGCATTGAAAAAAAGAGTGATTCATTTCTCTGGCTTTAGCAAAGAATTTCTAATATATATATCCGTATACCGGCTTTGGCTTTAGCTAGCTAGCTAGCTTAGACTGCCCTGGAGTTGCTATGACAACAAGTGACAGTTTTCACTAGCATAGCTTTAGCTACCTCAACAGTCCGACAAATAATCACTTGTATAATTACAATTTGGCACATCGAAACAAAACCAACAATTTCCATCAACAGTCGTACTCATTTTACCTTAGCTAAGGTTAGCAAACAAGTTGTTATGTAGCTACAGATTAAAAAAATGAAAGCACAAATTCCCGTGGAAATGCATTAGCATAATGCTAATGAATGACGGCCATCTCCGCTACAGCGTCGTCATTTACGGTAACGTTACTAGCTAATTAAACAAAGCACCCTGGTAGATTAAACACCACAGACGCACTACTTAAACACATGTAATGGTGCTTCGGTGGATTTTTAACGTTTGAAAGCCGACTGGACTTGCTGCGGCGTGGTGTCCTCTGGTAGGAATCCATAGCATCATAGGCAAGCTAACGTTAGCTAGTAGTGTAGGTGATGCTACGCTGGTATTGCAAACGCGTTTGATGGATCCAAACCATATTGTGACCAATCTCATTAAAAATGCTCTAATGCTTTAATTGCGGTTATACTAAATAACCGGGGTCATGTAAAAATAATTGCGGTTAAACAATTGTTATTGTTACAGGCCTAACGTTACTCTAAACTACCTAAAACGTTACTTCTCGTACGTTCTCTAACATACTGTAAATGTGTGTACCGGTATTTCTAAGGTCTAGCAGTGATTTTTATAGAAGTACTGTTGTAGACCTGAGTCCCTCCCTATTAAGAGTAACAACATGGGCTTAACCTGTGACAACAGTCTCCTATTAGTTGGTCAAATGCTGTTTGAATTTCTTGTTCGAAAAGGAAATGAGCTACCTAAAAGGTGTAAATCATCTGGAGTTGAGGTGACCTTTCTTCAATACAGACAGTCAATCTGTGTCCACCACAGATTGAGAGCTCAGTGTAAAAGGTGCAGCAGTGTGAAGAGGGGATCCTGGATGTAAAGAGGGAGGTGGGTAAGAGGAATACAAGGGAGCCAGGGAATATAGGCAAGTGGGGTGAAAAGAGAGATGTAGAGGGGGGAGGAGCAGCCTTGCAAGCTGTACAGCCCCTCCCCCTCTGACGAGTGTGTATGTGTTGGTGTCTGGGAGGGAGGTTATGTAAAGGGTAACTGAATCTCTTCGCACCCTGTCACACACTAGCCTATTTGTCTCTCACTCAACACACATGCACACACATGCACGCAAAGACCCTGTCTGAGATTTAACTCCTTGTACCACTGGGGAGATTTCTCAGTGGGTGTGTGGGCTCATCAGCATACAGTACGTATGTGTGACAGTAGGTGGTGCTTTATTTTTATTTTTTTACTGTTTGTCTGTCTGTCTCTCTCTCTCTCTCTCTCTCCTCTCACACACACACACACACCCTCCCTCCCTCCATCCTCCTGTCTTCCTCCCTCCCTCCCTCCCTCCCTCCTTCTCGGAGCCACTGCACCATGTTGGATACAAAGAGCTGAGGGAAGCCAAGGACCGGAGTGTGTCACTAGCATGGGAGCTAATGCAACGTTGCGCAGCAACCTATCAATCAGTCCACTGGGAAATACTGAGGCAAATGAGTAGTGAAGACTAAAGGCTGGGCTATTTCTGAAACGAATAGGCAAGTTAGAATGCTAATGAAAGAAAGGGAACCATGTGAAAACGCTGAACGGTGGAGGAGCCCATTGCAACGCTAATCATCACTTATAAGGACCTGCTAAGCTGTCTTGTAGTTGTGGACCAGCACCCAGACATTAAAAGACAGACAGAGGACGGTGTGTATGACTCTTATTCTTGTGTGCTCACATCAGTGGCTAACCTATTGGCAAGGAGACATTAGGGCATGTTACTGGATGTGGGTCATTGTTTCTGCGTTGTGTTATTGTCATTCCAGTCGTGTGTAAAAAAACAAAAAAATTAAATAAGTCTATCGACACTGCTTAGTGTGCAGGAGATGTTTAAAGCTATTATTTGTGCAAATATGTTATTTTTATTGGACTTTTCTGTGATTGGGTTAGATTTTTGCGTTATTAACATGCAGACATCTTACATGTACAGCATGTGACTGAGCAGATCTGGCTTGGGATTGTGTGTTTGGTGCTGGGCAGGATGTCAGAAGTCGTGTTGTTCCTGCACCTTCATGAGTGTGACTGGCACAATAGACACACCCACCCGCTGACAGGCAGGCAGGCAGGCAGGCAGACAGACAGACAGACAGACAGACGGGCAGGCTGTCCACATGTTTGCTGCTGTTGATACTTTACTTTCACTTGGGATTCATAGCACCTTGCTTGTCCCTAGGTCAAAAGTGTGTATGTGTGTGTGTACGTGCACTCTTTTTCCTTGTCATGATCCTGTCAATGAAGATGATTGCGTATTGTTCTGCTGTTATACTTATTTCATTAGCTTTGGTGTGTGTCTGTGTTTTGCGGTAACATTTCTTCTTCTCTCTCTCTCTCTTTTCAGGTTACAGACGTTATTCGCTCGTTTTGATGAAGCCTTGAATTCAGGCAACATGGCTCTCAGCCCTAGTCACGGTCAGTGCCTTCTCTCATTTATTTTGCCACAGTTGCATTGGCCTCTGAGAGCCACTAAGTTTAGTCATGTTGTCAAGATGTGTGTGTGTGTGTGTGTGAGGCTGTGGATCTCTGGGAGCCTCAGGCTCAACCAGTGTTGTTTGACCATGGAAAGTTATAGTGGTATTGAGGACACCCCACAGCGTTGTTTCACTTTGTTTTTACCTTTCAGAATATAAAAGTTGGTACAGTTGCCCTTTAGGGATTTACTGACACACCCATGAAACCCCTCAGTACCTTCTTGCATAGGTTTGATTGTTTGTGTGAAAATTGTTAACTGAATAATGATCAACATAGTGGTCTCTTTTGGTAGTTGGCAAGAGAAGCTATTAGCTTCTATTGTGCTGTTTCTACCAACAAATGCATTATTTGATAGGGATGTAACAATCCAATATGCAGAATCCGTTTTCAGTGCCACAACAATCCCTGGCCTAATGTTAACCTTGTACAAAAATAATTTCAGTTCCAGTAGGTAAACAGATTTTAAATTTGGGAAGAAAGAGAGCACTGGTATCGGCTTGGTATCAGGAGAGAAAAGATTGAGTATGTGTTCTCTGTGTGGTCAGTTTGGTCTGTTGTTGGTGTCAAGCAGAGCCTGTCATTGCCTGCTAGTACCTTTAGGCTGCCCTGTCATAGTCTCTATCTGTCTAACAACGACAGCAGCGGTTGGTGTCTGGTCAGCTGTTCCAGTGTGTTTACTTGGGGAGAGAGAGAGACATAGGGAGACATGTGGAGAAGAGCTCAGGGTGTGTAGTGCTGTAGTTGCCATGATGCCATCTCTGGTGACAGCAAAGGGATGGAGGGAGTGTTACTTTTAACTCCCACCTCCCTAGGGTTTAGACCAAGGTTTTGTTCTTGTGGCCATGATTATGTAGTTGTTATGATCAAATAATAATGTGATTTCTTTTTTCTTTTCTTTTTAAATCAGGGTTGTTGTCTTCTGTCATGTGCTTTGCTGGGCTTGAAAGCACAGTTTGTTATCTAGATGGAATATTTTTCACTTTTCATTTAGAAAAAGACAGAAAAAAGAGGCAGAGAAAGACAATTGTACTGTTCAGTGAACGGTTTGAGAAGGAACTGGTGTAGATGGTCAACAAAATATGTAGTGGTGCTTGATACGCAACCATCCTTCATGCCTGAGACACTAAAAATTCTACACCTTACCTGCAGCGTAGGACAACCCCTCCTGCTTGCCTTAGACAGCAGTTCAAAAACCACCTAACAATCAGATACTAATGGGGCAGATGCTCTCCAGGGTGAACTTTGGCTGCATTCCTGCCTGTTTGGCTTTGGCTGTTACCTCAAATGTACTTAAGTTTCTTTCTTAAGTAGTTCTCAGCTACTGCAGCTTGTCATGCCACAGTTGGTTGAGTCACACAACTGTCAATTGTGGGTGCATTCTCATACCTGCCTAGGTTGGCTGCAATGAATTTTGCAGCCAACCTAGGCACCTGAATGCATTTTTATTTATTTTATTTTTTTATCAATCAAGTTGCACATTATTTACTTGAATAAACATTTGGTGAAAAATTCCTATCACAGTTTTCTAAAGCCCAAAGTTTCCACTTCACATTACTTGTTCGGACTGATCAACAGTCCAAAACTAAACAAATCTGAAGTGATTGGTCGGTAAATTGATCAACGGAAAAGTAATCTGCAACTACTTTGGTACTGAATTAATCCTTTAAGTCATTTTGCAGATTCATTTTCTTTCAGTCGTCAAATGGTTTTCTAAGTTTATGCATGCTCCGTAAAAATACTGAATACTGAAAACTGAATTGACTCTTTCATATGCAAAGCAAATTTGAATCTTTCTGTTGAATAAACAAATAATGTTAGTCTGTTAGTTTCCTCAACTTGTTCCTGCCTTCTGAGCTCATGTTTGGCACTCAACAAGTAACAATGACCAGCCCGAGGCTCACAGTCAACTCTTATTTTAGGCGAGAAAATCTACCAAAAAGTTTAGCGGAAGGTGAGAAACTGAACGTGATGAGCATGAGCCAGTGTTTTTCTCTATACACTCCCAAGAACCTATCAATAATTCAACCTCTGAAACGAGTACAGGACGCAAACTTGCTTTTGTTACTATGTGTTCTTTCTTGCCCTTGCTCCACATCTCTTTTAGGCCAGCTCTTGGCGCTTGCTCTAGGAGTTCAAGGCAGCTGTTGCTCAGTGAACAGGAGAGAGTGTGGGAGGGAGGGAGGGAGGCAAAGAGGGCAAATGATTAAGGGAGGAAGCTGACAGAGATCTCTCGCAGTAAGCGAGTCACAGCGCTGTGCCTATCACTGCCTTTCCCTGATTCATCATGACAGACACAGAGAGAGATTGAACAAACAAGAGAGGAAAGGAGATGGAGAAGAAAACAAAGGAGAGGCCCGAGAGAGATGAGTGAATACAGATAAAGACAACAGGAAGTTTCTATCCATAACACACTGTAACCATGACAGTTGGAGATGATGACGATGGTAAGTGAGTGTGTGTGTTTAATCTCATCTGGCTGTGGATGCTGGCACTCAGACAAAGGCTTGTCAACATATGGTTTTAGATTAAAATCAGCTTAAATTTCAAAGCACTTTCACCCCAAGTGCCCTGGCTGAGATGTAGGCTACATCTCCATGTGTGCGTGTGTGAGAGAGAAAACTGGGGTGTCCTAAAATGTCTCCCAGCGTGGCATACTGCGTTTGTGCGTCTGTCTGGATATACAGTACAATATACAAGAGCATGTGTGTATCCTTGCGATTCATTGTTTTTTCTTTGTTTCATTTTTCAAAATAATATGAAAAAGAGATGGGACATATTTGGGAGAGATGGTTTCTGTTATGACTTGCAGCCTAAGGCCTGACTTAAACCCAGGGTAACAGTTGCAGTTACATGAAAAAGCTTCAGCTACCCAAGCAAACCGAATGCTTAGACTGAATATTCTGTTGGGAATCATGTACAGTTTGGTTTAGAAATTAAAGAAAATATTTTCTTCCGATGCTTGGTTTTCAGTGTCATATTTCAAGTGACCTGAAAAAAAGAATAATACTGGTACTTAACTGAAGTAGCCTCTTATTTTGTGCCTTTTTCTCCCCCACTTTAACTATTGTGTTGGCAGCCTTCATGTTTTCTACTCTCACTATCCAAGATTTTTTCACAACAAGTCAGTGGACAGACGATTGAGGATTGTTAATTATGAACAAATAATCATTAAGATAAGGTCCATTATGGCTCACTCTGCTTGTCTTGACTCCAGCCTTGAAAAGTGTGTTTCCTTCCACATTGGACCAACCTATCTACCCGTATATATGACAGTAGAAGAAGACATTTGTTTAGATGGAGGTTCAATTTAGATGAAACCTAATTAACGTTAGCTGAGAGAATTGTGTGTCTCTTCTTTCTGGCTTTCTAAGAATTCCACATAGGGCCGCTTAATGTCATCTAGTCTATACAATACAGTCATAAAGTCAATTGTTGAAAAGTTTTGTACGTGGTGGATAGACCCCTCATCTACAGTTCCATGGAGAGAAATAGAGCAAAACCTCACTGGAAGTCTAAGACTGCAAGACCTCGCCTTTGCAGGTGTGTGTCCAAAAAAGTGTATGCTAGCCTATGGCCCTATTATCACAAACACATTGATTAACTTTAAACAGGTGGAGGAGCAACTTCGCTACACCAAAAGTGGCATTTGAGCACCCCAGTTTGGCACAACATGCACTTAATGTCTGGTAACAAACCTTTTGTTTGTAACCAGTGGAGTGACAGAGGTATTTATACTCTAGACCAGTTATTCAATGGGGATGGTATGTTGAGCTTTGAGGACCTGAGAGCTAGCTTTGAGATCCCTAGGACATCCTTTTTACTTTATCTTCGCTTAAGGTCAGCCCTAAAATGTTATGGAGTACCATGGGGAAACAGTCTTGAGAACCACCTAATCATTAAATGGCTCGTTGATTTTCCTGTGAGAGGTTTGGTGTCCAGGATTTATGCTAAATTAATGTAAGCATTCGTAGGAGTACTCCCTATAGTAAAGAAATGGGAGCGAGAGCTGAGCCCTGAGGGGAACGTAATTAATTGGGAGACAGTTTGGGAAAACATTTCCCACTGTTCCAAGAACCCAAATCACCAGCAGATCCACTTCAACATATGCCATAGGACATATTGGACACCTCAGAAGAGATATGTCTCTAAAGCCATTCCTACTCCCTATTGCATATTCTGTCAACGTGAACCAGTATTAGTCATCTTACTTTAAAAAAGTAATTAGTTAGTTACAAATTACTTCTCCCAAAAAGTAATTGAGTTAGTAACTCAGTTACCACATTGTAAAAGTAATTAGTTACTCAGCAAAGTAACAGTGACGTTATTTTTTTATGTTCTATAACACTATTACTTTCTATAACATCTTTAACGTCAAACATAGCGTGCATGTTACATTCTTGGCTTTAATTTCAATTGAGCGAGAAGTAGTGCCGGTACTTCCAGTTCGAGAACACTACCTTTGAATTGCCCTGGCTCGTCGCCATTGTCTCTCTCCTGTGTTTAGTGGTAGTCGGTGCGTGCAGTGAGACGGCGTGAGCAGGGCATCTGCCCACCCAGCCAATCATCATCACATTTGCAACGGTGTCATCCCCACCCCTGCTCTCTCCAGGCAGCTGATGTGTATCCAAAGCCTGACACCTCGCGCTTCATTCAACCAAATTGTAGTAACGCGCCACTTTACATTCTCAGTAACGATAACGGCGTTGCAACGATGGGAAAAGTAATGAATTAGATTACTCCGTTACTGAAAAAATAACGCAGTTAGTAACGCTGTTATACTTAAACGCCGTTATACTTAAATGCCGTTACTCCCAACACTGACCTGAACAAACTGGAACTTTCTGCACATGGTCTGGGAGTGTGAACAGGTGCATGAGTTTTGGATTAAAACAACATCAATAATATCTGATGCGATAGGATGTCGAATTCCTACTGACCCGACTGTTTTGTTACTTAATGACGACTCTAAATTACACCTGCTTGGGAGACAGAAGAAAGTTTGGCTAGCCGGCTCAACCGCGACCAAGAAAATGATAGCTCAGCGCTGGCTCCCCCCACTCCGCTTTGTATAAAACTAGACATAGTCTAGACATAGTTATGCTTGAGCTCTCTACAGCAAGGATTAACAAAGCCAAATCATCGACTATAGACCTATGGAAAGGTGCAGCAGCACAAGTATCAGTCCTAATGACCTCAGCATCACAAGAAGTAGAGGAGGAAGACTAGGCAAGGTGTGATTTCTGTTTTTGTTTGTTTGTTTGTTTTTGCATTCTTTTCCTCGAGACCGCAGAGGGTGGGGGGTGGGAGAGGGTGGTTGTTCTGGTTCAAGTGTGTTTGTCTGTTCTATTGCTCTGTAAAATGAAAAAAAAATAAAATAATTGATCATTAAAAAAAAAGGTTTTGTACTTGCTGTCTAACAGTACAGTTTCCCGCAGAAAATGTTAGTTAGGGTGGTAGGGTTTGCATCCGACAGGGGGGGGGGTAGTAGTAAGTGTATTACTACACACCACACTAATGCATTAAGTATTACATTTCAATAATAATTCATAATGAATAAATAACCAGCTTTTCAATTTTTTTTTTGCAATTTTAAGCTCATTAAACTATTAAAAACAATAAGTGCTATAACAGTGTTACTCGCATGGCTCCCATTATCCTCCGTGACACGCTCTCCTCCACTTCGCCTGACAACTCTTCTCCAAAACAAACAGCTCTGTGATAATAGATTCACTCACTCAAAGCAGATAGTATGCGTGAAATAAAAACAGGACACAGTAGTGTTAACTACGCTAACTAACCGTGTGAACCGCGTGTAGTGATTTAAAAAAAACAAAAAACAAAAAAACAGACAACAGCTGTGTCTCAAAGACCGGGCAGCAGCAGCCGGGACGTTGAGAATCCACGCGTGATAGGTGATGGATAGTTCCAGTCACTTCGTCATGTATTCACTTGGTTGAAATATATATATATATATATATATATATATATATATATATATATATATATATATATATATATATATGCTCTCTGCCTGCCATATGCCAACGCTCCGGTAAATCCATCACCCCGTCTCTGCCCGGGCATGACCCAGCTGCGACGGTGAAATGGCGATTTATCCCTTTAAATGTGAATAAACAACAGTTACACTCACCCGCAGCAAATGCTCTTTCCGTTGTGATTGGTAGTATTTCGACAACTTGCTGTTACCTTGTTTTCCTGTGACTGTGTTGATGCGACTTGGACATTACAGCCACTCAAACAGGACAGAGTAACACGGCGGATATTTAAATTTTTTTTTGAAGACTTAGGGGCCGTCCACACGGAAACGTTTTTTTGTGCAAACGCACATGTTTTGCATCGTTTGGGCCGACCGTCCAGACGAATCCTGCAAATGCACTGCCTGAAAACGCATTTTTTTGAAACCAGGTCTCAGGGTGAAAAAATCCGAAAACGGCTCTCGTTTGGCTTCGTATGGACGGTGAATACGGATCCGTATCGATGATGTCATCGCCACACCCCTCTTTTACACCCTCTCCCACGGCCGCTGACGCAAACAACTGCAGTGAAGCTAAGCGAGCATGTCCCATCTCCATGGTCAAACCAGCTCACTTCATCTAAATACTGTCTCTGCTCCCTGACCCTTCCCTCTGGATTCTACACAAGATATATTGCTAACGTTATGTAGCCAACGTTAAACATCGCTAAAGTAGCTGACCGCTCCAGCAGCGAAGTAACGTTAACGTTAGCTGCTATGGCTATCTGTTTATAAAGTGGAAGTAGATAATTTATCAACTAGCTAGCTCATCTGTCTGCTTATAAACTCCTTGAACGGATTATAGTAACTTTTACCACGGCTTATCGTAGAAAGGCTACTGCGAGAAAAACATATAGATTATTAAAAAGACATCATTCATGGATCATTGATGTTTGTTTGACTGCCGATGTTAGAGCTAGCGAACGTTAGCTCGCTGCTAGCGTGCTGCAATCATGCAAAATAAAAAGCAATCCAACAGCACATTATACAACGTAAACAAAGACACATTTTCTTGCGGCAGCCTTTATAAAATGAGCAGTGGTGAAAGTTATTATAGTCCACGGATGTATTAAGAGAAAATGATAATCTAGCTAGTCATGTTATGATGGGAAGTGGAAGTGACTATGCTCTTCTTCTCCGTTTTTTGGTGAATTTCTGTAGCAGAAACAGCGCTGCCTATAGGCCTGGCATATGAAGTAGCGTATTGAGTCATTTACAAGTGGATTCGTAAACTATTCTTGAAACGAATCCAGGGAAGACGGGTAAAAAAAAGATTGTTTTGGTACGTGTGGACGGGGCCTAAATTAAGGCGGTAGGCCCGTGTTGTTAAGGCGGGCCGCCTAAGCTGTAAAGTGCTGCGGGAAACACCGCAGTAGTTATATTTTATTTCCGTGTCTTGCAGAAAATGTAGCCCATCCAAAATGGAATTACAAGACACTTCTATATGTCAGACATAAAAAAAATATAAGAATACATTATCAGGTAGCACATACACAAAACAAATAGAACAATCATGATAACGTTGTATATATACTAAACATTAAACAAAATGTTTAAAAATGCATGCACCAAATAGCATAACAAATCGACTAAGGAAATCTCAGTCGATTTAAGATAAAAACAACCGATAAGTCGACTAAGAGAGGGCAGCCCTACCTGAAACTTGAGATGTTCCGATACCAGTATCGGTATCGGCTCCGATACTGCCTAAAACGCTGGTATCGGGAAGTACTGGAGTTTATGCACCGATCCGAAGAAAATCGATGTTAAAAGTATTTTTTAGTTTTTTGTTATAACTGCCTGTCAAACTGGATAATAAAAGAAAGTTCTGTGGCATTCATTGTTTGTATTTGTTCACAAAGAGTTTAACCTGAGCCAGACCGACAACAAATATAGAAATCATATCACATCCATACAGGGATAGTAGTAAACCGCTGTTAAAACATAATAAAATATATGACACACTGGTATCGGTTCTCGGTATCGGCCGATATGCAAGTTAAGGTACCAGAATTGGTATCAGGAAGCAAAAAATGGTATCGGGCCATCTATACCTGCAACACAGACATAATGAAACTGAACCAAAATAAAACTGGTAATATTGATTAGTTACCCTATTAGAATTGATAACTAATTGAATAATCATTATTTGTGTATATCCTCGTGTGTGTGTGTGTGTGTGTGTGTGTGTGTGTGTGTGTGTGTGTGTGTGTGTGTGTGTGTGTGTGTGTGTGTGTGTGTGTGTGTGTGTGGATGAAGCTTGTTTCTGTGCTTGTGCAAATACAAAAACACACCTACCTACACATCAGTAGCTGCTTGCATAGCTCAGTGTTGACAGGGACTGACACACAATCACACTCTCTTTCTCGCAGACACGCTCATTCTGCTTCAGTGCATCTCCGGCTCTGCAAAGGAAACCATGACCCCGTTTCCAGGCTAGGCTGGTTGCCATGGCAAAGCTTTCCTCTGAATATTATGGTTTATCCTTCTTCCCGACTTGAAATTGGGACTCAAAGTGTGTGTGTGTGTGTGTGTGTGTGTGTGTGTGTGTGTGTGTGTGTGTGTGTGTGTGTGTGTGTGTGTGTGTGTGTGTGTGTGTGTGTGTGTGTGTGTGTGTGTGTGTGTGTGTGTGTGTGTGTGTGTGTGTATTTAAGAAGCTCATTTTCTCTGAGCTCGGTTGGAAATGGAGCAGTTTGTCTCCCCTTAGAAAATCCGGGCCTGAAATTCCAGTGTCTCACTCTCTTCTCTCTCCCTTTTCTCTGTAATTTTTCTGTCCCAGAAACAACTGGGTGGCTGAAGGTGAAACATCTGATCATAATGTCAATGCCTATAAATGAACTGTATGATCAGAATTGATAAAAATAGTAATAGTGCCAATTTTATATTCATGCTGCATTTATTCCTCCTTTTTTGCAATAACTAGTGACTCATTTATTAAACAAACACATTAGTGAGTCTGTGTGGTGATAGCTTCTATTTACTTCTGTTCTATATGTGGTTTCATAAGATCAAGATAAAACTGTATTTATCCTGAGGGAAAGTGCTGCACAGCAGTTACAAAACAAAGTTGGAGGAGTGCAAATATATAAAAGACTAAGATAACAGTAGAGCAAAATGTAAACAACTTCATGCTTCTCATTGTGTGCATTGATTTTTCAAATTGTAGCCCTTGAGGCAGGCAACATTTCTCTACTAATAATCACTATACTCTCAGATACAAAACAGCTAAACTGACTGGACATTTCTTCACTTTCTATTACTGAGGTTAAGCAAGTTTAGCATAGAATGATGATAAGGTTTATACCAACAGCAGTGCTGTGTGAGCTTTTGGTATGGCTGCTTTTATTTGAAGTGATGGTACATTATTGGCTTTACCTTGATTTCAATGTAGCCAATGAGTCATGACTACTTAAGTAAGTTAGAAATATAGTTATCCCAATACATCTCCAGAGGGTCATAAACATTCAGCTTTAAATACAATCTTAATCTCATGTTAGAGTTGTTACTGTTGAGTTAGGGGAGATTTAAGGTGTATTCTGTGTAATTATTGGGACACACAAACCCTCTGCCTCTCATTCTCTTTTCTGTCTATAATGCAGTGGGATGCTGTGTCCCTCTGTGTTTTGAGGATTTTGGCTCGTTTGAACCATATACATTTGTTTAGGACGGAGCCGGTGCTGCCACCATGTGTTCACAACTGATAATTTGCTTGTGTTCACAGATCTGTGATTTAATCCCTACGTGACTTTCGCAAGACTGATCAGATCTATATGTCTTCCTCTTTTCTTGTTTTTTCTTTTCTCTTTAGTCAGGGACAGAGAAACAGAACAACAATATTTCATTTCCCCCATCTCTCCCTGCATGTTGATTTGTTGGTTTTGGCTGGGAAGAGCTTTGGGATTATTGGGGGTGGGGGGGACACTGGGGCATTGATGCAGATGTTTTAACAATGTCTTTAATTTGACCATTGATTATTTCTGGAATACTATCAGATCTGTATGTTCAAGACTCGTTTCGCTCCTCTTTTTGTCTCTTCTTCTGAAATGGAGAGGGGAAGGGATTCTCGGCCTGGGGTTTCCATGGCAACACTGGCTGGTACATGGTGGAGCCAATATCTCTCATTGTGTTTGTGTATGGCTGTGCCTGTTTCTGTGTGTGTACGTGTATATATGCTTGTGCCCTGTTATTTTGCAATGTGGTGTATTTTTGGAGACTCTAATGCTGCTGGAGGAGCCTTTCCTGTCGGTCAAACATGAATCCTAATTTAATAAACCAGCACGAAGTCAGTGAATAAACAGTAACTGTTGATTACACTAGATTAGATATGTGCAAGTGGGCTTACTGAACAGCTTTTTTCCCTGTTTGCTGCTATATTTATTTGAGAAGCTGATCTGCACAGGTCGCCATGGCAACAGCATGTGTGCAGTCTGCTCTCTACAAGGGATTCTCTCTGTCTCTCTCGGTCGCTCCTCTCTCTCTCTCTCTTTCTCTCTGGTGTCTTTGCTCTGCCCTTCACCTAGAGACATTTACTCCCATGAGGTCTGATTAGACAAAAGCAGGAGATGCAAATCCTGCTAACAGTGATGTTAATCGATGCTAAGACCCTCGATGCATGACCGAGTATTGCTAATGGACCCCATGGGTTTTGTTAGAAAGCAATTTAATTCACTAATCTGGTATGATACTGTGAATTTGTTTAGTCATTAGTTTCTTCATACTCAAATTTACTACAGCCATCTTCACTTCTGGCTTGTTTTATATATCGTCAAAACAATATGAAATTGTCTATCTCATATATTTATATCGTTTTTATCACAGTGTCGAAAAAAACAGCAGCTGAGCTGCTTTACGGCAATATTTACATCATTTGGACGATGCTTTAAGTTCTGATCCTGGCACCTTGTCTTCATTTTGCACTAGCGTTCTTAATGAAATGTCGATGCAAACACCTTCCAATTACACAATTGGCACTTGACCCTCATAGACATTGTTTAATTTCTGGACTACAGAGTCAAAACAACCAAAAACGTGTGTGTGTGTGTGTGTGTGTGTGTCAAGGCCTCAGATGGAGGGGTGTGGTCCACCCCCCCTCACCTTCCACACACAACCTCCTTTGATCATTGCTCCATCATCCTTTGTTCTTTTGTGTATGTGAAGAGCGAATGTCTCTTTCCCTCGTGTCTCACAGGTAAATGAAGCAACACAAAAAGTATGTTAAGAGGTTGTTAAGTGTGTGTGAGAGAGAGAGAGAGAGAGAGAGAGAGAGAGAGAGAGAGAGAGAGAGAGAGAGAGAGAGAGAGAGAGAGAGAGAGAGAGAGAGAGTAAAAGGCTGGAGAGGCTGTGTGTTGTCAATGGTAATGAGTTTAGGTTAGCTGGTCTGGCAGGGACATCGAGAAGCCCTGTTAATATTCCTGGGGTGTCTTTGTGTGTGTGTCACTCCTTTTCTCTCCCATCACACACACACACACATTCCTAGTCCTGCCTCCGCACTGGCTGCAACATTATGATGTCACCTCTCGTCTGATTGGCTCTGAGGCTGCTGAGGGAAGGAGGAGAGATGCTAGGATAGAGAGAGGAAGGGATATAGAGAGTGAAAGAAAATGCCGGCACTTGTATGGGTGGAGGGGTTTTTGGACAGCGGTGTGAGGTGTGTGTGTGTCCAGCTCTAGTCCCACTATAAAGTGTGTGTATGTATCTTGTGGTACGACTTGGAGAAGAGGGGGGACCCCAATACCACGCCCTCCCAGAAGCATGAGGCGACTTATCTGCGACCGAATCTGTGACTGTGAGTGCACTGATGGGTGTGTGTGCGTGTGCGCTTCTATACACATCTGCTTAACATTTCCTGAGCTTGACACAATAGGTTCTGCAATCACTGTTAACATGTGGCTTGTATGTACGCCCATTACTGTCAGTTGATTTTGCATGTTGACTGCGTGTGTTGGTAAGTTTGATGTATGATTCAAGGTGTAGGGTGGTGGCTTTGGCGCATTTCATGAACGGCTGGTTGTCAGAGCGACTGGAGTGCAACTGCATTCCTATGCCAACAGTTGCACTTCCACAGTCGACTTGTGTGTGTGTGTGTGTGTGTGAGATATTGTCTTCCTTGTGTTTTGCTGGTGGATGCACGTTCAAAATACTGCACTATTGTTGTAAGCATGTCTCAAGTTTCAATGCTAGCTTTCTAGCTAGCTTAATTTCTGCTAGCATGCAGATTAAGTCTTTGGGCTGCAGAGTCACTGGTTGCATGGTTGGCATCTTGATCATTGGCTGTTTTTGGGCTCTTAGAAGTGATCGTATATATGTGTGTGTGGGTTTGCCTTTTTCTTCTAACCAGTGTGTTTTTAATTAGTATTGATTTAGTGATTCCTGACCAAGCTCTTTGTAGACAACCATCTCCTCCGTTCTTTGCTTCTCGTCTTTATTATGTTGAGCTTTTTATGCTCAACATAAAATGGGCAAATAAAATCCAAGGTACAGACCCCACATGCGACAGATGTAAACAAGGCCTTATTACATATGCTTTGGACAAGACAACATCATTTCTGGCAGTCAATTTTAAATACTCTTTCTGAAATACTAAAGGAGCCAACTGATCCACCCCCTCTCACTGCTCTGTTTGGTGTTATATCACAGGATATGCTAAGTAATATTAAGTGTAACATAGCTGGCCTTTTGCACTTTGTTGGCCAGGCGACTCATTCTCTTCAGATGGAAAGACCCTCTACCCCCTTCATATTCTCTGTGGATTAAAAAACGTTTTCTTGAACTAGATAATATACTCTCTCCAAGGGTCTGTTTTGAAGTTTCATGGTATTTGACAGCTTTTCTTGAATATTGTAGAAAAAGCAAAGAATCCAACCCTATACATAATACATTGTAACTTCCTATGTTATTGTTGATTTTTCATTTATTTATTCCATTCTTCTTGTGACCAGCTTTAATTCAGAGGTGTGGGTCTGGTAGGTGGATGGGTAGATGTTTGGGATTAGTTTCTTGTATACACTAAAAATCTTTAAAAACGCACCTTGATAAAAGAAATTCAAGGTGCTGTGACATTTTTCAGAAGGACCTGAGGTTTTGAATAATTCATCTTTTTATTTAACATTTTAGAAACCAGATTCCAACATAGTAATCGTGAGAGTAGATCTCGATCTTTTTGTCAAATGATTACTCTTATTTATATACATTTTCTTAGACTTTGCAAAAAGTTTGAACTGCACTTTTCCTTGCCTACAGTGGGGATGGTAACCGTCTTCTCTCTGTCCTCTCCTTCCAGATCGTAGTTTTGAAGATGATGACAGTGTGGATGGGATTCGTTCTTCCTCAGCCCAGGCTGCCTTCAAGGTGCCAAAAGTTCCCAAGAAGACTGCAGAGTCCTCCGCTTCACGCAGGCCCAGCGCTACCGGTGGCAAGCTTGGTATAAACTTACTGTACATTTAAACACACAATGAATGCTGACACACAGCTGAGTTCATCTGTTTCCTCCAAGTTTGGGAAAGAGGCATTTCTATATTGAGAAAGTGGAGTTTATATTATTCATTCATGGCTGGTAGACTTGGGCTCCTCTACGCTAGTGGCAAATGAAAATGATCAGAATCATTGCAATTGGCAAGCCTTGCTTTTATCTATGTTTAAGCGGAAATACATCCCACTGTCTGACAAAGAGTTCAAGGCCGTAAAGCATCATTAAGAATTTACCAGTATCCTCCTTTTGTGAGGAAATGGCAGATAATGTTTTCTTTTGTACAGACAGGAATTTGAATGACTGGTAGCGATCTTCCAGGCTGTCGAAATACAAAGCTGGACCAATACAACAGGAATTAATATTGGTTTAGAGACAATTCAGTGTAGGTCACATTTTTCCAGGATGTGGGTGCAGCCTTCTGTATAAAGGTTCTCTGACAGTACATTACTGGTGGTCACAGGATAGGGACAGACTATTGGGGCTGTTGGAAGAAGCGAAAGGACTTGAGTAGGAAGATGTTGCAGTCCACAGTGACACACTCCCTCTGTGTCTCCTCAGAAATCTGTGGTAGACTCAGGCCTGCAGAAAGCGTTATTATCATCCTTCTCGTTGAGAAAGCCTCCTCCTCTCTGTCGAGTCATCCTCTTGCTGTAGATGGCTGGACTGTTATGTTTGCTTCATCTTTGCATGTATTGATTTTTTTCCCATCTCTCTATTGGAGGAAAGCTACGTTCACTCGACCATCCAGTCCATTTCCTGCTGCCTGCTGATGTATCTGTGTCAGCAATAGGCTCGTTCGAGATGAGCCAGATCTGCCGCCCAATGCATGCCGGTTAGATTTGTGTCCGACTTGATCCCGACTTGCTCGGACGTCATGCACACGTGGGCAACGATAATCTCACGAGACCAAGGCCGCAGTTCTGAGACGCAGGCAGCGCAGTTGCTTTTCTCCAACTGCAAGAGCCAGGCGGACGCAGGCGGACCCAGTGCATGCTGGGAAGCGCCGGCCTCTCAGCTGATCGAACAGCTGATTGGTTCAGAATCGACTCAACATGATGACGTTTTATATAAACTTTTTATTGATTTTCAATCGGAGGGATTTTAACTGTGATTTGTCTGATTTAACATCTTATTGTGTACAGAACACATGTTGTGAGGCTGATAGTTGTGTTTAAAAGTCAGAGAGACTAAATCTGTTCAGATTACGGATCATCTACAGTCTGTTGGTAATTAAAATCAGCAACAGATCGCATGTAGATAATTTTGACAGCTACTCTGTCATAATAAAAACAACTGGAGACTGTGTAGGAGCTGATATATGGGTCTGATAGCATTTTATTAAATCGGAATCGGACCACAGTGTTTCTGTCACTTCCTGTTCAGCCTGAAGGCTGCTGGAATCAGCTGGAAAACTGTCCGACTTGAGAGGGGACTTTTGTCACCGCCCCCGCCTACTGGCGCTTCCGCTCGCTCTCGTCTACTTTACAGGCGAGGCGCAGTTCATCTTGAACGAGCCTATTGTCACACACATGCACACATACACTCGTAGGTGTAAGTGTTTCACAAGCAAGCAGTCTCACTGCTGGTTAATGATAATTTCTTCTCATTATGATCGAACAAATCTGTTTATACAGGTAGCAAAATACTTTAGTTACAATCTTACGTTAAATACATTTTATTCTGTGGCCGTGTTAGCTCAGTTGGTAGAGCAGGCACACATATAGAGTTTTCTTCCTCGACGCAGAAGGTCCAGGGTCTGAGTCCGACCTGTGACTATTTCATGCATGTCTTCCCCCTCTATCTCCCCCCTTTCATAGCTGTCCTATCCATTAAAGGTGAAAATGCCATAAAAAATAATATAAAACAAATAAATAATGCTTCTCACAATTGTGAACTATCACCTATCAACATAATTATGATTATTTTTGCAGCCATAACCGCTCACCCCTGATAACACGCCATGAACATTTCCAATTCATAAAGCTGGCAATAAAAATAATTGAAAATGGTGATAGAGTTTCATGCCCAGGCTGCTACCATGTTACTCACTGAGAATAACAGAGGCACAGTGCCACATCAACGTTCACCAGCTCTCTAAGGGTCATGTACATGTAGAGTTTTTGACATAACACGTCTTTGTGGAACAGCCGGATTAAAGTCAACCCCGGTGAAAAAGAAGGAAAGGATATCTTTTTACTGCCTTTCTTTCTGTTTATACACAACTCTCCTCCACCATGTGTACACCTTTCTTTCAGCCTGTTCTTGTCCTGTGAACGTCTTCTCTCTAACCTGTGTCACTTAATTGAAAAATGTAATATTCTCATCCTTGTGGATTGCTCTCAGCCCTCCTTGCTCGCTTTCTTGTTTTGCTTTCTTTGTCTTATCTTTCCCTCTCCTCTTTGCTTCCCTAGTAAGGAGTTGTAGGATGTGTGGTCCACAGAGCTTCCAGCTCCCAGAGCAATATGATTGACATGCCCATTACTGCCAGGAAGTCCATAGAAACACAGGCTGATCCCACTGACTTAAGTGTGTGGGGGTGTATGAGGTTGTAATTGGAAGTGTGCTTGTGTTTTTGTGAGTTAAACCAGAATCACAAAACCAACCAGCACAGAAATCTTTAAATGCTGAATGCTGACAAGCTATCGATTAAACGCACACACATACGCTTAAACACATATATTAAATGACTCTGCTCTGATTTTCTAGTATCCAAGGAAGGTGCTGGGGGACTTGATGAAGAGGACTTCATTAAAGCCTTCACAGATGTCCCTTCTGTCCAGGTACACTACACACAGGAGCATAATGCACATTTATCCTATTTAATAAACAAACTACACGGTCTATCAAGGTTAGACTGTTAGACTTTTATCTGTCCTTCACATATTTGCCCTGCTCCCTTCCCTCCTGTTTTTCTTCACTGTGTCTCTATGCAGATTTACTCTGCGAGGGATCTTGAAGACAACCTGAATAAGATCCGTGAGATCTGCTCCGATGACAAACATGATTGGGACCAGAGAGCCAGCGCTGTCAGTATTTTCACCTTCAGTGCATTTCCTTTTTTTTGGTTATATAAATGAAATTACCTTCTTTGACACTGCTTTGTTTGATCATTCTTGGTGCCTTTTTAATGTTTTTGTTTTTTTTCTTACAGATGAAGAAGATTCGTTCGCTGTTGGTTGCGGGCGCAACCAGCTACGACTGTTTCTACCAGCACCTGCGGCTACTGGATGGAGCCTTCAAACTGTCAGCTAAAGACCTGCGCTCACAAGTTGTCCGAGAGGCCTGCATCACTGTGGCGTGAGTGTTGATTATAGATACTGCTGTGACTGCATGATGTGCAGTGAGAGAAAACCTGGGCTGTGTCCAAAATCAATCACTACTCCCTCAATAAACAGACACACTCATTTGATTTATAAGGAACAGTAACTTCTTGCACTTATTGGTCATTGTCATTTTGTGTCATCACTGACAGGTGTAGAGTTGCACATGGGTAATTTTGTCGGTCAAATTAAACTCTTTGCAAGGTGCTCATGGCATTGACACTCCTTTTTTGGTTCCATTGGTGTCATTTTTGAGGGCACTATAAAGTTAATAAAAGTCTGATTTTGGACACAGTCCTGATTAATGAGATTGCACTCAACCTTTGTTGTGATGTTTACCACAGTTTTAATTGTGCTTGTCTTATAGCCACCTTTCATCAGTGCTGGGGAATAAATTTGATCATGGAGCAGAAGCCATCATTCCCGTCCTTTTCAACCTCATCCCCAACTGTGCAAAAGTCATGGCCACCTCTGGTGTGTTGGCTATCCGCACCATCATACGGGTGAGTTTTGCAAACACACTTAAAACTTTTAAAATTCTAGTTGAGGTTCTTTGTGGTCCAGTGTTACTGCTGTAGTCTGATTATTAGAATTGTTTTTTTTTTTCCCCCTTTCGCAACTTTCACGCTCTGCTTCCTCTCCTCTCTGCAGCACACCCACGTCCCCAGGCTCATCCCCCTGATAACCAGTAACTGCACATCTAAGTCTGTGTCTGTTAGAAGGTGAGATTAGCAGAGGCACTGACGTTGACAGTGATAAAAAACCTAGTTTGGTAATGAGCAGGTCTCAAATAATAACAACTATAAGATTATAAAATGTTTACGATGATGCTGTTAAGTAATGTGTTTTGTGATAATGAGAATGATAAAAATGTGTCCTCTCCAGGCGCGGTTATGAATTCCTAGACCTTCTACTACAGGAATGGCAAACCCACTCTCTAGAGAGGTGAGGATTGATTCCAACAAGGTTCAAAATAAGTTTTAAACCTGCTTTTCTACTTGTTCACACTTAGTGCACCTTTTGTACCTATGTATCTCTCCCTTGCAGGCACATGGCAGTTCTGGTTGAGAGCATCAAGAAGGGAATTCGAGATGCAGACTCGGAGGCCAGAGTGGAGGCCCGCAAGTAAGACACACACAGGCATTTCTGAAAATGTTATTATATGAATTGTATTATATGAAAGACAGATTGTGTTAAATAGCACCCTTTTCTCTGGTCTTAATTCCTTTTATTCCTCTCTTTTGCCTCTTCCATCATAATTTTTCTACCTCCCTCCTCCTCTACCTCACCCATGTTTTTCTCTCCTTTTAACTTCATTTGTCTCTCTTCATCTCTCTTTCCCTGTCCATCTCTTTCTGTTTCCTTCTTCCCCGCTGCGTCTTCCAGGGCTTACTGGGGTCTGAGGAACCACTTTCCAGGGGAGACCGACGCTCTCTACAACTCCTTGGAGCCATCGTACCAGAGGACCCTTCAGTCCTGCCTGAAGAGCTCTGGCAGCGTGGCCTCACTTCCCCAGAGTGACCGCTCCTCGTCCTCCTCTCAAGAGAGCCTCAAGTAATCAACGCTCAACTATGCTCCTTCATAGTTCTTACTAGTTACTTTAAGACTACCTTTGAGTCTTACAAAAATAGATTGATGCTAGAGGAAAAATGAATAGAATTAGATAACTAGATTATTGGTTAGAAGAATGTACCCTATGTGGAACAAATGTAAAAATGCTGGCTTCAGGGACACCGAGGACAACATAAACAACTGACCTCTGTCTAAATGACACACAGATTTTTTTTTTATGTCAAACAAATCATCATTGTTTGTTGAATAAGCGCATTCTCTGAATAACCCAGTTTCATGTTGTAGTCTTTCTGCCCTAATTTACGCTCTAGTGTGTATTTGTTTACATTTGAAGTAGTCCACTCTACTTCATTGAAAAAATATTTATCTTATATTTTGTCAATGAGAAGAAAAAAAATTGTTCATCACCCAGTTTTACATTAGCAATGTGATTTTGTTTTGTTGGGGACTGACCTACTTTGCTCCCTCCTCTGGCAGTCGGCCTCTGACTTCTAAATGGTCTGCAGCTCCAGGCCGAGGTGAGTCAAATCCACTCAGACACACACAGTGGCAGATACACATGCAAGCTCTCTCAAACCAATAATCTCAGGCTCACTCACTCCTGTGAAAGCACACATACACTATGACAAACATCAGCTCTTACAGAACCATTTCCCATCATTCTCATTTACATCTGCCTGTGTCCGTACAGTCACATCCTCTTATGTTGTTTTTATGTTACCAGACACATGTACGCACACATATGTGTATGTGTCTGGCTGTTTGTGTTTTTCTGTACGGTATCAGTATTTGGGTTGTGTGGTGCCTGCATGTGTTTGTGACGTATATATCCCCTCATCACCTCCCATCCCTTCTCCAACACACTCCTCCTCCTGTCCTATCAGTCCCTGCGGGTTCAAAGGGTGGGTTGTCGTCGGCTTCCTTGCAGCGCTCCCGTAGTGATGTGGATGTAAACGCAGCAGCAGTCGCTAAGTACCGGCACGTCGGACAGACCAGGGCAACAGGGCGTCTGCCCCCTGGCTCCTACTCCTCACTGGGTAAGGGCCCTGTCAGTCATGTTAGATGACTAATCGGACAGTGCAGACATTAGTTGGCATGAAATCAGCAGGATGTCAGGCAGAGATGACACTATCTGAGGAGTGCTCTCAGATCAGCTCAGAAGTTGTAGTAGTTCTAAAGCTTCTGACAGGTTGAAGTAAAGGTCATCCTCTAGAAAGGCTCGCCATATCTACAAAACAATGAATAAGGATGGACTTATACACACACACTTCAGTGCTTGGACTGGCCTTTCTCCTCTCCGCTCCTGTACTCTCCTCTCCTGATGCCTCCTCATTGCCTGTTAATGTATCCTGTATATGTTTTGGTATGGATATTTTCTGTGTGCATGTTCTGTAGATGAATATCGTCCTCTGTGTTTGTTTCTCGCTGTTTCAATGTTGACCACTGTATCTGCATGGTTCTCTGTTAAACAGATGTTCTGTAACTAATACAGACTGTGCTCCTCTCTTCTCTTGTCTCTCCCCTCTCATTCTGTATTCTTTTTCATCATTTTGTGTTTCCTGGTTTCTGACACTTTCGTTTCTATTTTTATTTTCCCTTTCTTGGGCTTTTCCTTTTGTGTCTTACTTTTAATAATCATTTGAATCAATCCTTTCCATTTTGTTTTCCTTTGTTTCTTCCCTTTTGTTTCTTCCCCCTTCTCTCTCTCTCTCTCTCTCTCTCTCTCTCTCTCTCTCTCTCTCTGCCACTAAAGATGATGCCTCTGATAAAACGGATGGTAAGATCATCTCACTCTGCTTCACCAGCGACAACCTACTCATGCTTTTCTTATCTTTTTTTCTCCTCTTTTCCCTTTCCTCACTTCATTCCAGTCCACCGGTCCATATCAGCTCCTTTTTGTTGCAGTGTGTGGCCACAGCGCCCCCTGCTGTCAGATTGCATTCAACCCTCATTTACATCACCATCCTACTCACCTTATCATGAATCATCTTATTTTTAATACAGAAACGGTCTAACTACCAACACCTCCATTAAACTGTATCATTCAGGTATTGAGGCTTTATTATGATACTCTTAGGGTGTGTTGTTGTAGTGCCATTATACTCATATAAGTTTAGATGTAACTTAATTGTTATTGCACAGAGCAGAGAGAACAGGTACTGACACAACAAAGTGCAGTTTAGCATCTGACCAGAAGTGCAAAACAACAGTAAAGTGCAGAGTAATGTACAGAGTATGTACATAATGAACAGTACTATATAGACTAAATAGAGAATGTAGAATAAACAGTAAGGGGAAAATGCTAGATATTTACATTTTGAAACGTGCAGGTGAAATGTAATATTTACAACCTGCTCCTTCTTTCTGTCTGTAGGGACCAGGTCAGACAATGGTAAGATCGTGGTTAGTTGGATGTGTGTGTGTGGGCATGTTTTAGGGATGTTCTAGTTGGGAAAGTTGACAAATTTAGTTAGTGTGTTGTCGTCTGCAGAGTAATCACCAGTAATCAATATATTGAAATTATTTGACTGTGGTACCCTCAATTTAAAACAGTACAAATGTACAATAAAAATTAAATATCTCTAAATCTTGAAATTTGACATTACAGATCCAACATTAATAATACCTTTGAGCAAGTATTTTAATATAATACAAATAAAGAATTACTTTACATAAACAAAAAATGCAGCTGTAAGTGGATTGGATGATGCACTGCAGAGGCTAAAGTGAATGATATGAATGAACTGTGGGTTGAAGTAATATTTTTGCCTGGATTCAACAGACTAATTGGCAAATGCGTATTAGTCTGGAACCTCCCCGTTCATTTTCAATTTCCAAGGAGCGTTATGTTACATTCGGTCATGTCATGGATGGCGTTCGGTAAGCATGACGCTCCTCTGTCAGTCATTGTTTTAAACCCGCCCCATGTGAGCTAAACTGTTGTGATTGGCCCATCAAGGTTCTGGCCGCCTGGAAATCTGCCTGAACGGGAAGGGGGCCAGACATATCTGCCAGAGCAAATTAAACATGAGCTTACAAATTCTTTTGGTTTCCAGGCTAGTAATATCTCACAGTGACTCACAAAATGTTGCAAGATGTTGGATGATATTTTCATCAAATCAGTCAATACTTAAAGATAAATAATTAGCTGGGTCATGACAAGTTTCAAATTGTATGTACGCCCTTTACTGACACTGGTTCCTAATCCGCTGAAGCATCCCTGGTGTTTGTGTCTGTGTGGCTGAATCTGAGTGTTTAGTTTAGGATCTGATTTTCATTCAGCAACTTCCAACATTAGTGGCTTTTCGTCAGCTGTAGTGCCTTTTAGGTTCTGGGCTGCATTCAACAGTTTGTAACGAGATGTAGGAGCATAGAAAGTAGGAGTGTAGAAAGTACAGCAGTGTTTGGTGTTTTTGTATTTTTAACGTATTTTTCCCTCTGCATACATACAGGCCGTGTACGTACCAAGCAGCCCTTATCCACTGCCAGCAGCATGTCTAGCCAGGTGGACTCACGAGGACGCAGCCGCACCAAGATGGTCTCCCAGTCACAACGTATGTACCCCCTTCCACCGACACACAGCATGACTTAAATCAGCTGTGATTGGAACAGTCTGGGTATCAAGTCCACTTACCACCTAACATAAACAAATAAACAGCAACAGAATCGGGGCGTGTGAGCTTCTTGGAGTGAGTGTTTGCAGTTTCTCAGGCTCTTTGGTTTCATTACTTGTTGCCTTCACGGTGACGATAAGCTGTGTAAATGTTTTTGTGCCTTTAGGTTCCGACGAATCCGATTGCACACCAGGTATTCTGTTTGTGTGTCAGAGTCAGAGTGTGTCTATCTGTGTACCACAGTGGGAATGGTGGTCCACCTGCTATTGCTCTCATTCTGATCAAGGTGTTTTGTGTAAAGCGGAGTGTGTATGTGGGTTTTAATGTGTGTGTGTTTTTCTGTGCATGCTGTGTCTCATCACTGAGGATTGTGTGGTGGACAGTTTCCGGTGCTCTAGCCTATAGCTCTGGCTGTCATTTATGTTATTAAAAATACTTCAACAGAAACGAAGGAACACAAGCCACTGAGCTAGCTGCTATTGCAACTCATGAAGCAGAAGTGTGTGTACCTGCTTTCTTAGAATACTTGCTGCTTAAAGCATGATGGCTTTGGTGCTGGTTTGAAAACCAGTTTAAAGGTGGACAGTGATTGGACCGCAGTCCACTGCACCAATCAGATCTGGACATTTAAAGACTAAATGGAAGTTGCCTGATCAAGAGTTCAAAGCCCAAATCCGAACAACATTCTAACAGAAACGGAGGAAATGGCAGCTGAACGGAGTCTCAGAGCGATTTCTACGTATATGTGTGTTTGTGTGATAGAGTGTATGGATACTTTTGAGCATATTTACTTTGAGGCATTTTCTTTTCCTCATTGTGAACAGGCTTTGCTTGATACATATGCCAGCTGTCCCAACATGCACTGCTTTTTCCAGGCTGTCATCTGCTGCTGGTTCAGTGTGTCTTTGTTTTAGCAACACATTTTCAATACCTAGTTTCTATTTAATAATAAATTGATTTGATTATTTATGGAACACCAGGATGCGCTCCCATCATACTCTGTGTTCTAACTCCCATGATACTTCTTTTGCGCTAACACCCAAAATTCATCTGGTTTAATCTGCTGTTCCTTCCCCCTCGCCTCTGCTTTCCCCCTCCTCCCAACCAATGGGCTTAATGGCTCAGGATCTCAGTCTGCTACCCCTGTTGGTGGTAAGATTACACCGCTACTTCTTTTCCACTCTCTTTATCTTTACTGCCTTTCCTCTATTGCCCTGACTCCCCCCAAACTTCACATGCACCCAATAAGGTCACTTAAAACTCCTCCCACTCTGGCATGCTGGGATTTGTAGTCACAGACTGTTAACATGGCTTCTATGTGATCATGCTAAACACACTGCTTTGGGAGCCTCATGTTTCTGCACTCTTATGTGTGCCTGGATGTAGTCTTAAGATTGAGAAGAGGAAGGAAGGGAGAGTTGATTGGCAAATATAACACAAAATGTCTTGAGGTCAAAGTCAGGATCAGGTCTTTTTTTATATCATGAAAGTATAAAAAGGAATACATTATCAGCTACTCAAGTCACAAGTGGTGATCAAGATATTAGAACAATCCCCATTTAGATTTTCTCCTGTCATGTAGATGTATTTGTTTAGCTTTGTGTCACTAGGTACTAGTACAAAGCAACAGACTTTTCATGGGTTGAGTTTGTGTGTTTGGCTTTAGTAGTTTTTGTGTGTCAATGATAGAGAGAGTCTGGTCTGCGTGCTCACTTTCAATCATGTTGAAATCCATTAAGCTTCATGTGTTGAGCTTGTTTCCCAAAAGTCTGTTCACACACTTTATATTCAGCACTGCAGAGCTTCTTCTCCTATGTTTGTCTTCAGGTTGATAGTAATGTGAGTCATTGTAGAATTAGACACACTGTGGACTTTGCATTTGGAGACAGGATGTCATGGAGAGGAGAAATTGAAACCTCTGTTATCAAATGTGTATTCGTTTTGGACAAAAACGTTCTTCAAATAGACAGCAGAGCTGTCTGTAAATCATCATCGTGTTGTCTGTTTTGTATGTGGCCTATTTACACAACTATGTTATTTATAAAAACATCCAAACTTGTTACTAAAACATAAAACAGTCCCTTAATATAGTGTAGGCTATACAGTACACTACTACCTTTTTATTTTAATAGTGCATCAACCTTAATTACATTTTATTTAAATGCATTTGTTAAATGTATTCATTTAGAAATGTATTTTTAGGAAAGATTTTGTACAAATAAGCATCAACACTTGTAAAATGCATTTTCCTCTTGGTCTGGTTTTCAACTCTCCTAGCCCCAAGAATCCTCTTTCCAATGACATCCAACACTGTAACGGTCGCCATTAAGTTCTGTGTATGTTCAATATACGTAGTATATGTTACAACATTTACTCAAAGTATTTGAAAACTAAGTGAAGGGCAGTAGCAACTGTCTTTGTTAGTCAAAACTAGTCACCACCTCTAAAATAAGCGCCACAAAGGGGGATTTCCTTTATTCTATAGCTTTCACTGTCAAATTCCACTTGTTGCCTGAGTGAGGCTCTGACTTTACTTTCTCCCTATCTTTGTATTTTGTCCTCTTCTCTCTGTCTCTCTGAAGCTGGCAGTCGGAGTGGCTCCCCGGGTCGTGTGCTGACGAGTACGGCCCTGAGCACCTTGAGCTCAGGGGCCCACCGGGTGCTGGCTGGGTCCAGTGGGGACAAAAACAGACGCAGCCGCATCCCCCGCAGCCAGGGCTGTTCCAGAGACTCTTCGCCCACCCGCCTGTCTGTTGGTAAGTAAACAATTAGTGGTTCATTTAATATTTTATATTTGTCTTCCTGCATCAGTTTTATAACAACTGCTCAAATGTTATTTGATCGGTTGGTTTAAAAACTCAACTGTAGACACAAGCAGCTCACACAATCGTCCACATACCCTTGGATCTCAACTTTTTTTTTTTTCCCCTCCTGCTCCCTGTCCTCATTTCTTCCTGCCCCTGGTACTTCTGTCCTCTAGCTCCTTCCAGCATTAGTTCCATCTACAATGGAGCAAGCAGAGGAGGTAAGGCTCCGACTTCAACCAGACCTTCCTGCTATCCATCTCTTAACCTCTATCTATTCTCAGCATCATCTCTCATTCTTTATCCCAATCCATCATTCCCGCCTTCCCAATCCCTCCATCACATCAAGTCTCTAACTTTATGGCTGTGTTTTATGGTGATGGGTGCCCATGATCAGCAGATGCCCATGAATTATGAACTCCTCCCTCTCTTTACTAACCTGTTGTCAGTGGCTGGTTAATGGACCTAGCAGGATCAGCGAAGCTTCATCAGGGCTGGGTAACCCTTTGGTAGGCTGTGATTAACGCTGATTGGCTGGGTCGATGCTGAGGCTGATAAACAGAGCAATGAACGGTGAAGTTGATTGCGATGCTACTGGATGAAAACGGCAAGCGCAGATCCTCCCTTCGCCCGTCCCTTGATCGCTTAACTCATCGCAAATCATTTCCTTTACTATTCTGTGTCTTTGTGTGAGACACAGGGTGATTGTCTGAGCGCATGTGATTCTCAGACAAGTTTGTTTCATTTATATGTGAGTCCTGCAGTCCTCTGCTTCTTTTGGGTGCATCTCATCTAGAGCTGAAAAAATGTCAACAGAAAATTAATCTGCAACAATTTTGAGAATCAATTAATCGTTTAAGTAATTTTTTAAGCAAATATGCCCAAATTCACTGGTTCTCGCTCCTGAGATGCTAATTTCAGGATTTTTTTTAAAAATAGTAAACTAGGAAACAACAAAGGAGAACCCTAATATATAACTTTTGATGGGTGCTTTCAGTATTTTTGGACATTTTATAGACTAGCTTAAACGATTAGTCACCGACAGGAAAGTAATGTGCAACTATTTAGATAATTGAACTTCTTGCTCTAAAATAACAGAAAATAAGTCATATCTGTTGAGATGCTCCCTCGGAGTCAGTCAACCTGTGCTCGTATTCTCTCTTTTCTGTCACTTTTGCCTGTTCTGTCTTATTTATGCCTTTATCCATGTAAAGTCCACTCTCTCTCCTTTGTCACTGCTCATGTTTGTCTTTCTTCTTTGTCTTTTTGTTCTTTATGTACCTTCCACTTGTCCTTTGTGTTCTTACTACCACTTTTCTTCTCTCCGCTTCTCTTCTTTCCCCTGTTCACTCCTCATCTTTCCCTCTGCTGCGGTGCGGTGTTGTAACCCGGCTGGCGTTAGCTCGGGGCAGTCGTATCCCTCGGCCCAGTATGAGTCAGGGCTGCAGCAGAGAGGCCAGCAGGGAGAGCAGCCGGGACACCAGCCCCATACGCTCCTTCACTCCCCTTGGTGAGTAGCAGTAGTAGCCAGATACCCCAGGAGGGATGGCTAGAATGAATAAGACATGGAGGAGTAACCTTTCTTTTATACATAAAGTTAGTTCAAACCAGAGAAACATAGGCTTTTATTTTAATTCAGTGTCTTATTTAAACCAAATTTATAAAAAAAAAAAAATCTCAACCGTTTAAAAAGTTGAGGGTGATCAAAAAACAATCACTTGCATGTTTTTCAGCCTTTCTTTCTACTCTCACACCCTGTTTGATCAGTGTTAGGGTTGCGTGTGTGTTTGTCTCTTTGAGTGTATGTGTGCGCGCAAGTGTTAAACTCTGTATGTGTGTTTTAATCTTGGTTGCAGCAACGCGGAGCTACTCTCGCTCCACTGGAGCTCTACACACACCTGACGCTTTTGGTGCTGCAGGTGAAGGCTGAGTACATCTATTTCTCCGTACCTCACCCACCCACGTCGCCTTAATTTTTGTTCGCTCGCCCGTTCTCCTTTTGTTCTCTTGCCAGGCATCTTCTCCTATATTATTTTATCAACCTGTTTCTTTTTCTTGTCCATCAGCCCCTGTGTGTGTGTGTTTTTTTTGCTCCAGGATGTCGAACCTTCCAGTGGAATAGCATGTTTCCGCCCGTTCCGTTGCCAGTTGATAACCTTTCTGCCAGTTTTACCATTTTTCTTTATTTAGCTCTGCCCCTTTTTGGCAAGGACACCAACATGTTTTGTGTGTTTTCTGTAAATCATACTTTCTCCCCCAGCGGTACCTGCAATGTCACCTAACAAGTCATCACATCAACTTACAGGGTTGGCTCATGGGAAATGTAGCGTGTGTGGGTTGAGAATGGATGATGAGGAGAATGGTGGATCATCAGAGGATATTTCTGTCTGATTCCATGCAGGATCCAGTTTTGGCATCAGTCAGTCTAGTCGTCTCTCTTCCTCAGTTAGTGCCATGAGGGTCCTCAACACAGGCTCAGATGTAGAAGAGGCTCTCGCAGATGCACTGGTATGAAAACACTTACAACACGCATACATTAAAAACACATAACACTTTGTGTTAACTAACTCCTGGTTCTACCTGCTGTTTAATGCTGTCAGCTGTTGGGAGACATGCGGTCCAAGGTCAGCTTCTTCTCCTGCCTCTTTTTGTGTGTGTGTGTGTGTGTGTGTGTGTGTGTGTGTGTGTGTGTGTGTGTGTGTGTGTGTGTGTGTGTGTGTGTGTGTGTGTGTGTGTGTGTGTGTGTGTGTGTGTGTGTGTGTGTGTGTGTGTGTGTGTGTGTGTTCTTTAAAGCAGGGGTGTGATTCCATGTTTTGTGCCTGGTATTACTCTCTTCACTTTCAGTATTATTTAATCTCCTTTGGATTCCTGTCCTCCACCCACAGAAGAAGCCTGCACGGCGGCGGTACGAAAACTACAGCATGTACTCTGATGATGACGCTAACAGTGATGCATCCAGCGCCTGTTCAGAGAGGTCCTACAGCTCCAGGAACGGAGGAGCCATCCCCACCTACATGAGACAGACTGAAGACGTAGCTGAGGTTGGCGGCAACAGCACTACAGCAGAAAACTCTTGTGAACCAGATCCGTCATTAGGCCAAACAACAAGTATCCAAAAGACACGTGTGCCAGACAGAAGTGCACACTTTCCGAAACGGATTACAATAACACCTTTATAGTGCATTTTCTCTTTTATCCAGGCAGTTTTTTCCTCTGCTCAGTGCGTCTTGCCTCCTATGGCATGCAGAAAATGCTATACTGCTGATCATGTTACTCATACATACATATTGTACATGTACGTACTGTTAAGTTCATTACGTTTGAAAAACATCCAATTTGAAGCCTTGCAGTTTCTTATCCTTGCACAGATTTTTAAGGATTTGCTGAATGAATATACTGTGCATCTGCAGTGATCAGACTTTAAGTTTATGTCCTCATAGTAGAATTTTGAGAAGATGATTGAGCTATAAGTATGCTAGTTTGGTCAAACAAGTTAAATTTGGATTTCAGATGATTTTGTGCACTACAACTTTGCAGTGATGAAAATGTGTGCCTATATAAAGTCTCAACAGGCCTTTGTGTGTGTGTGTGTGTGTGTGTCTATATTTGTGGTTCTTGCCAGGTGCTGAACCGTTGTGCCAGTGCCAACTGGTCAGAGAGGAAAGAGGGGCTGTTGGGCCTACAGGCGCTGCTCAAGAACCAACGCACCCTCAGGTCAGCCACAGAACATGCGGAAGTGTTTTCAAAGAATAAATTGATTGTTGATTTTCGTCTAACGGTTTGTTTTTCATCTGCAGTCGGGTAGAGTTGAAGAGGCTGTGTGAAATCTTCACCAGGATGTTTGCAGATCCTCACAGTAAGGTATGAGTGCATACAGCGCAAGTACTCACACTAAGATGCACAACACTCACTCATTTTCATGTCATGCCAAATAGATTCATAATTCACCCACTTTTATTTTACTTTGGTTTCAAATATTTTGTTTATCCCCACCATTCTTGACAGTACCGGATTCTGCCAAAACAAACACGAGGATCTATTTGTTAATACATACGGACACATTTTAACACTCAAGGATGTCAAATATTATCTTTTGAATAAGTTTAGAGGTAAATAGGTCAAAATGTATTCTCAGATGTACACACACATCGATATTTACACTCCAACATAATCACAGGCATGCAGAGTGTGCAACGGACTGTTTTCTAACGGCATGACAAGCCTGAGTTTGCGTGTGACCTCACTCTCTCTCCGCCGTCCTGTGGGATTGCTCTGTCACTGTTCAGCAGCCAAACTGCCGGCTGTGCTCACTGCATTCACTGCCAATCCCTCTCTTTCCCCTTTCTCCCTGCAGTCTGAAGTGACGACACTGACCGCGCACACACACTCTAAAAAACGCTCTTGAATATACACACACAAGTATATGGGCTGCCAGCTCTTCTCTGACTAACCAGCTGCGGTTCACCCTCTAACACTGCTACTGTTTTTTCGGCGTTTTTTGAATGCCCGCTGCCTCACACGTCATAAGGTGTGTGAGCTGAACCCCTCCCCTTCCCCCTCGTTTGACGTTTGACGATTTGATGAATTTCAGCGAGACTGCAGCAGGGTGTACGGCACGGCAGAATCCGGTATAAGCTCAGCCTCCTTCAAGGTACTGCATCTCACCATGGATCCCTCTCCTGCCTTCATCTATCTATCCCACACCATCCCCACTTCTTCTTTCTCATCTACCTTTTTTTTTCCCAACGTCTCTCTGTTTTCTTACCTAGTGTACACAAAACATCACGTTTTTTTTTAAAAAGTTGTTTCTCTTATTTATTTGTTTCTATTTCCATTTTGCAAATGTTGGATTAAAGGCATGGACTGATTTTGAGTCTACGCAGACGAGTTCATTCAGGTTTTCTTTGTCAGGATGCTAACAGATGTGTCTCTCTCTCTCTCTCTCTCTCCCCCATGCATCCCCCACTCTGGAACTCTCTGTAGAGAGTAAGTTTGGCCAATCAGTGTTAACTGTATTCATACATTGTGTTTGAATAAAATCTCACCCACTAACCTACCTCACAAAAGGTTACCTTTAACTACAGTGCTGCTGAAATTAACCACTGGCATTTAGGGATGGTGACTCCACACTGTCTGATTGGTGTTTGTTAATTCTTGTCAAGCAATAAACTGTCTCATTGTGGTTGTCCTCTAATATTAATATTATTAATTTGGGTGATTGGTTGGTTGGTTGGTTGGTGATTGGAAATGAAGGTGGGCTGCTGCAGTGATGAGTGAATAACTACTAACTTCACCATGGGAACTAATGCTACTCTCACATGATACTTTTTCAGCATAACCTTCATGTATCCTGTAATGACACTGTAAATGCAGGACTATTGTATGCATGCATATGTGCATGAAATGTGAATTGTTGAGTGACTGAGTCAATGTCACTCAAACTCTGTGTGTGTGTGTGTGTGTGTGTGTGTGTGTGTGTGTGTGTGTGTGTGTGTGTGTGTGTGTGTGTGTGTGTGTGTGTGTGTGTGTGTGTGTGTGTGTGTGTGTGTGTGTGTGTGTGTGTGTGTGTGTGTAGGTGTTCAGTATGTTCCTGGAGACACTGGTAGATTTCATCCAGGTCCATAAGGAAGATCTGCAGGACTGGTTGTTTGTCCTGCTCACACAGCTGCTGAAGAAGATGGGGGCTGACCTGCTGGGCTCGGTACAGGCCAAAGTTCAGAGAGCCCTGGATGTCACACGGTGGGTGTCGTGCTATCACAGTACAGACTGACATTAGGACATATAAATTGTTTGCATTTAGATTATTTGTTACATATAAAAGAATAAATAGACTCCCTAGGATCAATGCTGCCTTCTATGTCTTGTGTTTTTACACATACACAAAGAGAAAAGTTAACACAAATTATTGTTTACCTCTGACTCTTTTGGTAACACAGAAATTTATCATAACCTGGCAAAGATCCTTTTACACTTGGGATGTGTTTCTGTGTTTGCTGGAAGTTAAATTTGTTTTTCTTTTTTTTTTTTTTTAAATAGAGAGTCTTTCCCCAATGACCTCCAGTTTACTATTCTCATGAGGTTCACTGTGGACCAGACACAGACGCCGTAACCTCATTTGTTTGTGTTTGTGTGTGTGTGTGTGTGTGTAAGTGTGTGTGTGTGTGTGTGTGTGTGTGTGTGTGTGTGTGTGTGTGTGTGTGTGTGTGTGTGTGTGTGTGTGTGTGTGTGTGTGTGTGTGTGTGTGTGTGTGTGTGTGTGTGTGTGAGATATTGTCTACCTTGTGTTTTGCTGGTAGATGCACGTTCAAAATGCTGCAATATTGTTGCAAGTGTGTCTCAAGTTTCAATGCTAGCTTTCTAGCTAACTTAATTTCTGCTAGCATGCAGAGATTGAATATTTGGGGGGGGGGTTATAGGAAAGGATGAACATAAGGCTGGAAACTCAACAAAACTATGTAACCATGGTAACCGCTGTACTGATATGACCTCATGCCTGCCCAAAACCCTAAAATGTTGGCCTGTGATTGGTTAATGATTGATCTAGCCTCTCCACTGGCTTTTTGCTCTGCTACAGTGTGGGCACCCCTTCAAGCTTTCCTCATCTAACTCCTTATCCATCCTTTCGTACTTTCCTCCTCACTAACCCTTCTGCTAGAGCAGCTTCTCACCTCACCAGTATGACCTAGCCCCCCACTCCTTACCTTCCCCTCAAATTCTTTTACTTCATTTCTCACTCTTCGCTCTTCACACCCCTTTATCTCTCTGCCCAATATTTGACCCCATTCTCACGACTTTTTCATTCCTTATTAGGCTTTCTTTTCCTCGGCTTTCCAACTAGGCTTGGGCAATGAAAGATATTATCAGCATCACAATTTTACCCGTCCACCGCAATACACATTTCCTCAAGATTATTTTTGCTCTTCATTTGACTCTGCGTTATTTCACTGCTGTTTCAACACCTCTGGCATTTAACGTCAAAAAACATTGTTCTCACACTCTGTTAGCTCATAGCGTGACCTTTCAGCTCACATCACAGACTAGGAGAGGGCAATATGTCAATAAACACTGAGAATGTAGAAATATGTTGATTGATGATTTTGCGAATCAATGACTACGTTTACATGGACATAATATTCCAGTTTTTGCCTTTATTCCGAAAAAGACAATATTCTGACTAAGCTGTTTACATGGCTAATGAAAGTGAACATTCCACTAATATTTCCGTTTACATGCAGTCATGCGAAATACGATTTTTTTTCAAAGTTTACCAGCAGTGGGAGACTTGTTGGAGCGTGTGAACACAGCGTCCCTCTTTCATTTCTATATCCAGCCACTTGAAAAGGTCGGCATAGCGATGTGTGCGCATATCCAAAAACCTGTTGATATCCAAGTCTTTGATAATGTTTAAAAGTAGCTGTGTTTCTCCTTGTTATCGGGTCTGAAGCCCTGTAAACTGTTGGCTGGTTGGTTTGTTTACAGCCCCCATAGCAACGCACAGAGCTGACCATAAGCCTGCGGTGAAAACCCAGATTGAGACGCATATTGCGAATGCGCTGCATACATGTCCAAACACTGCCTCTAAAACCCTAATAATACCGGAATATCCCACGTTTTAATCGGAAAATGCTATATTCAGAAAAAGGCCTTATTCGGAATATCCAACCGGAATATGCTGTTTACATGACTTGTGTCAAATTCTGAATATTGTCATATCTGGAATAAAGTTGAAGTACCTGGATTTTTCTGATATGCAATTCACTGGGCTTGCTAAAATCCAACATTCCCATCTAGTTTTTTTTTTTTTTTTTCTTTCTCTTCTAACAGTTTCTCAATAATTTTTTTTTTTTTTAAATATATCAACATCACACAATAAAAATACAAATAACACCATAAAGATACTGCCTGAGGTGACTTTCAAGATCAAGTCATGCACTTTCCTTGCAAAGCTGATAAGTGTACACATATAAGGATGTCAATACAATGTTGAACATTTCAGCAGCGCAGCAGTCAATAACCATCTTATAAACTGTTGCATTAAAGGTGCACTATGAGTTCCTGCATGGTTTCGGCTCGATTTCATTTTTCTCTCAAATCGTAGGCATCTCTCCTTGATCCGCTAGCTGCCTGCCCCCTGAATACACAGTGAAAAAGCCCGGTCTCGGGAGACAACACAGGGGTCGTAAACGTCAAACAATCACAGGCTGTGCACCAAAATACAACAAACCCGTTCCAGCCAATCACCGACAAGATGGTTGGGGGTGGGGGTTTGTGACAGTTTGTCAGTTAGTCATGACAGTTACAGAAACATGGGGGGGGGAGGGGCGAGCTTGCTCTGTTTTGTTTGGTATTTACTTGGAACGTCAACAGAAGTGACGTCCTGCAGGAACTCATAGTGCACCTTTAAGCTTGATGAACCATTGTTTTTTGTTGATTAACTCGGCATCACCGCTCTTTGCTGCCATCATGTGGCCTAAACAAATACATTGTGTATTGCCCGATTTTCAGAATAATATCATCATAAAATTTCAGTATCGCCCAAGCCTACTTTTCTCATCTTTTTACTCCTCTTTAACTTTCTGCACCCTCCCTCCCTCTGCTTCCTTTTCCTCTTTTGTCTCCCCTTGCCCTCCCCTGTCCTCGTCACCCTTGCTCTCTCCGTTAAATGATGCGGTGCTTCTCCTCTTTCTCTCTGAAGCCTGTACGGAGCTCGTGTTGCAGGCGAGGGCGAGGCAGGGGAGGGTCCGGGGTAAAATTGTTCCCCCCCAGAGCGCGTCGCCATGCCTGCTCTCTAGACGAGCAGGCCGCAGCCTGGAGCCAGTCCTCCCAGGTCAGTGCGCTCCGGGGGGAGCAATTATATGGCGCGTACGATAAGTGATTTGGAGGACGTTTCTGGTCCTTGAGGTGCATATGGAGAGAGATGGAGGGAAGTCAGGGCAGGAGTCAGTTGTTGTGGCGTTTCGGATTCCACAGTGAATGTTTTGCATCTATTGGTTCCTTTTGTTTTGTCATTTGTCATGGCTTTTCTTTTTGATTGATTTGTTTTCCCACATTATAAAGCATGACAATGAATGCACTTTTATCTTCTCTCACTGATTCATCAGATCATTTGATTTTCAGACCTGCAAGAGATGCACATCTGCTGCGGTTGTACATGTTGACTGTAAACATTGGTGGTCACTTTTTTATGCGTGTGATTGCAGTTTTGTAATTACTGTATTTGTGTTTTTGCAGGTGAATATTGGCCATGCAGTTTCTTTGTTATCAGTCAACTTACTAATGATTTGTTTAAATGCACATTTTTGTATTGCAGGTGAAGGTGGCCATTCTGAAGTATATTGAGACGCTGACGCTACAGATGGAAGCTCCAGACTTTGTGAACTCCAGTGAGACTCGGCTGGCCATCTCCCGCATAATTACCTGGACGACTGAACCCAAGAGCTCTGACGTCAGAAAGGTACTGACACACAAACCTCCACCGGCTCAAAGCATTATTATTTAACATTATCTAATGTTATTGGAAGGAATTGCCACACACTTTGATTCATTGACACACACACACACACACACACACACACACACACACACACACACACACACACACAGGCTAGACGGTAGAGATTCTAAGTCTTTTTAACTGAGAGTGATATGTTTTGTGTGTTACAGGCAGCCCAGTCGGTGTTAATCTCACTGTTTCAGCTCAACACTCCAGAGTTCACCATGCTGCTGGCAGCTCTGCCCAAAACCTTTCAGGACGGAGCCACCAAGCTGCTTCAAAACCATCTGAAGAACACTGGCAACGCTGCACAGGTAACAAAGGCAGTGTTTCAGACACACATGATATTCTATGACTGTAAATCATTATAGTGTAACATTAATGGCATAATTTCTAACTTAACTTCCTCAGGCACCAATCGGCAGCCCTCTGGCGCGCCACAACCCCCGATCTCCAGCAAGCTGGTCCAGCCCGGTCACATCCCCCACCAACACCTCCCAGAACACCCCATCACCAAGGTAACGCACACACACACTGAAAAATCCATCTCATAATCATTGACATATTAGCATGAACACAGGACAAGATGTACACAGTAGAAAAGAGTGAAGTCTACAGATGTTTATATGAATTAAACCACATTTAGTTTTAGTAGCGACAATATGGCTCCATGCGCTTCTTCTTATCCTTTGTTTTTTAGTTCACAGTGTAAAAGAAATAGTCTGACAATATATGATCAATATAATTAATAAAGTAATTATTACATTTTGGTAGTCCAATGACATCCCCCCCCCCCATTTATCTCAACCAGATGTTTACCAAATGTGTAGTAGAAAAACAAACCATCGTAATACCATCTGAAATACGTATCATACGTGAGGTATAACAATACCAAGGGTGATATTTAGCAGGACCGGTTGATGACTCACTTCAGCTGTAATTGTTTGTGTGCAGTGCATTTGACTACGACACCGAGAACATGAACTCAGAGGACATCTACAGCTCACTGAAAGGCGTCACCGAGGCGATCCAGAACTTTAGCGTCCGCAGCCAAGAGGACATGAATGAACCAGTCCACCGGCGGGAGGGAGAGGAGGTCAGTAGAGCAGACGGATGGATGCTATATGTGTTGATGCAAGTGTACGTCGGTATGTGTATATCCGCATATGGAACTACTGTATTAGAGCTGTACTGTTTCTTCTGTAAAATATTATTGTGAAGGAAATTAGTTTTTTCTACCAAGGTGTGATGACATGACTTTGAATTAGAACAAGTTTTTTTTAGTTTAGTTTATAAGAAGAGTTCTAAATTCTTTTTTGATTATTCAACAAAAAATATGTAAACACGATCTGACAAAGTATTTCATGCTAACTTTTGATCTGTGACCGTTTTTGCTGCTCGAATCTACAGACATATTTCACTTGGTATTCAAACAGTAATGGGTTTTGATGCATAGTCTTGTTTAACCTTACAGCATGTTTCCCAAGACTTGCAGAGGTCTAAACACATACTATATGTGACCCTGACATCTGATCTGTTCACCACTCCCCCTCCAGCGTGAGAACTGATGGTCATACAGTGCTCAGCATAAGTGAATACACCCATGCTAAAGTTGATTAAAAAGAGGAATAAAAAATCATCTTTTGGAAATTGATCTTAATGCCTTTATTATAAAAAAAAAATGAGGAAAAATTCCAACCTTTAAGGACACCAATTTTCTTTGTGAATGAATAATGGTTTTATTTCAGTTAGCCTAATAGCTGGTTTGATTATGTGTGAATAATGCACATTTTTTGTTATGATCCCAGAATTTTCTCAACAAGAACCTCACCTTTTAATATTTCCACAAGTGCTTATTTTGATACTCTGCTTGTTCAGTCCAAATTTAAATGTATGACTTCAGACGACATGCCAGGTCTTTTTGCGGTCCCTCCCAACAACATGGTGTACTCTAGTACAGAGGTGTGACCTTCTGACATTTTCCCCATGAGATGCAACTGAAATCTTACCGGCCCACATGTCATCAGCCTGCCAATCACATCACACCTGACTCATTAAACCACCACTCAAGATAGTGGCATTTAGTGGTTTGAGTGTAAATATACACAGAAACAAGAGCACCTTCACCCTCTTCACCCTGCTCTATTTGTCACCTGGTGTGACGGCCTTCTCAAGTTCCAACACTGGGTTGTTTTTTTTATCACATCTAGGGAACTACATGCTGTCAACAAAAGAAATGTTACCGACATTTTACTGCTCGTGTACCTTGACGTGATCCAGATGAATAGATCTGGAAAGTGAAACGTGTGAAATAGTGTGCCTTTCCTTTGTCCTGTCCAGTATCTGCACCTTCTGAAACAGCGTACAGACCAGCATTTTAGGATGTTTGTACACCTCACCTTTTTTGGGCATGTCAAAGGGATTCTGGTGTGTTTGCTTTGGTTTATTTAGTCTCTTGTGAAAGCTGTTGTTTTAACTCTGCTGCGGACTAAACAACTGGACTGAGACTGCTTTAAAAGCTGGGTCTGGTTCCAAGCCAACTCTGGTTCAGTTTGTTTTTGGTGTAAATCAGACCAACTACACAGGATTCTGTGATAGTCGATAAAGTAATCTCCCAAGCAGTCTATATGAAAATGTAAGATCACTTTGTAACTGTGGTTTGTACAGATGTATGTATGTATGTATGTCAGCATGTGAGTGCAGGGATTTTTAGCAAGGAGATAAAACATTGATACTATTGTCCTACTTTCAGTTTCTGGTAGCAGTTACTATGAGTGTAGTGCTGATGATGCAGTATGACAGTCATGGAATTTGTCTGATGTATGAGTTACCTTTTCACTCCTTTACTTTGGTTTGATTGGTAGAAATAAAAGGCAATCATGTTATGTTATTTTATTTGGTGTGAACCAAAATCCAGCTCTGAAAGTCCGAGCCTCTCTTACATTTTTTATCACATCTCTGCAGGGGGACAGCGGGACAGACGGCAGAGTGTCAGACTTTATGGACGGAGGTCGCATGGCTCTGGACAACAAGACGTCCCTCCTAAATACCCCCCTGCTGTCCTCCAGCCCCCGAGGGGCCCGCGATCACTTATCAGACTCTCCCTTTAATAAACACAGCCGCAAAGACACCAGCATGGATGACTCTGAGCTTCTCACAGATGGTAAACAAACACATTCTATAAGAAAAACGCAGACACACTGCACTACACAAAACAAATTATAATGATAATTGTCCCATGTGTTTTTTTTTTTCTTGTCTACTGTCTCTTAACAGACAGCAACCTGGACCAATCGGAGCTGGTGGCAGAGCTGCTGAAAGAGTTGTCCAATCACAACGAGCGCATTGAGGAGAGGAAGGCAGCGCTGTGCGAACTGCTGAAGCTGATTCGTGAGAACACCCTGCAGGTGTGGGACGAACATTTCAAGACCATCCTGCTGCTGCTGCTGGAAACGATGGGTGACCGAGAGGTACACACACTCGCTACATTTCGGTGATAACACTGTGCAAATAGGCCAAGCTAAACTCCTTTCCTTTAAACTTCTAAAATCTTTGTTATTCTCCCAGCATGTGATCCGAACGCTGGCTCTGCGGGTGCTGAGGGAGATTCTCAGCAAGCAGCCCTGGAGGTTCAAAAACTACGCAGAGCTCACCATCATGAAGGCCTTGGAGGCTCACAAAGACCCCCACAAGGAGGTACGTGTACTCGGAACACGTAAATTAGTTATCTTGAAAAGAGTTTTTATCATGAGGACTTCAGAGAGCGTGAAGAGATGGTCCAAAGGTTGTGTTTCAGTTTATTTATGGACGATCAAAGTGTTAAGTAGAATAAAAACATGTACACATCTGCTACACGATAATGAAATGTAATATTTACCCATTTACTATTAAAAGATCAAATTAACACAGATTACATATTTAGGGTGGATTTATTGTTTTACAGCATCAGTACTGATAAGGTGTGTGTGTGTGTGTGTGTGTGTGTGTGTGTGTGTGTGTGTGTGTGTGTGTGTGTGTGTGTGTGTGTGTGTGTGTGTGTGTGTGTGTGTGTGTGTGTGTGTGTGTGTGTGTGTGTGTGTGTGTGTGTGTTCCTGCAGGTGGTACGAGCAGCAGAGGAGACGGCAGCCATGTTGGCATTGTCCATCAGTCCAGACCAGTGCGTCAAGGTGTTGTGTCCCATTATCCAGTCAGCTGATTACCCCATCAACCTGGCTGCCATTAAGATGCAGACCAAAGTGGTGGAGAGGGTTCCCCGCGAGGGCCTGATGAGCCTGCTGCCTGAGATAGTGCCAGGACTCATACAGGTAACACACATATCATATATTTGAACACGTAATGTTCAAGCACTTTTAGAAATATAATGTTGGATGTATTAATCATGAAAAGTAGGAGGAATTGTTCTTTTTTATCTTATGCTGCAAGTGTTACTGTTTAAACAATGGTTCTTAGTTAGTCTAGATCTTTGTAGTTTGTTAAAATGAATGCACCTCCTGTCCTCACACACCATCCACACATTCATACATGAATACTTTCTCTGACTCCTTGTTTTGAACAAAGTGTCCTGCAGGTTTGTAATCCATTTTATCTGGTTGAACAGGGATACGACAACTCTGAGAGCAGTGTAAGGAAAGCGTGTGTGTTCTGCTTGGTGGCCATTTACGCAGTGATCGGAGAGGATCTCAAACCGCACCTCAGCCAACTCTCCAGCAGCAAGGTAAGCATATGTCTGTACACACCAAGTTATGGCATCTTAACAGGTTGAAATCTGGCATCTCAAGATACTGTTGAACGTGTTTGGAACAAAAATTGGAGCAAACACCTTTTCTGTGTGTTAGTGGGAGACCAGTGTGGTCTTTTTGTTGTATTTTTATGCAATATCATATAGGGCCGCAACTAACAGTTATTTTAATTGTCGATTATTTTCTCGATTAATCAAGTATTTGTTTAGTTTATGAAATAAAAATAGACCAGCAAATTGACAAAAATGTCAATTAGTGTTTTCCAAAGACCAATATGACATCCTTGAATGTCTTTTTTTTTGTCCGCAACTCAAAGATAATCAGTTTACTGTAATAGAGAAGTAAAGATGCCAGTAAATATTCATATTTAGGAAGCTGGAATCAGAGATTTCTTTACTTTTTTTTTCCTTCTTCTAAAATTACTCAAGCCGTTAATTTAGTAATGAGTCTTTCTAATTCCATCTATTAATTACCTATCTTTCTCTTTGGAAACAAATTTTTGAAAATAATAGCCAACAGGCTTGCAATATAGATGGTCACCTCAGTAATACACCTTGTATAACTTCCTTGCAACCCCTAGAGACACATGCATTGACATATCTATTCTCTGTTTCTCTGCCTGCAGCTGAAGCTGTTGAATCTGTACATCAAGCGTGCCCAGTCTGGCTCCGGCGGCAGTGAACCCCCAACTGAGGGCCTATAGGAGACACAACGCCCTCCCACAGGGCAACCATAGAACTGTAACTCTGCCCTACAAACATAAACAAGAGATCATGAGCTCACACCCACACAGACCAAGAACAAAACGCACATCCTAAGAACATTTCACAGGAGCACACCGCTTCATACGTACCTGCACTCTGGCCAGAAGAGTGACACACACACACACACACACACACACAAAGAGTTCTCATACCTTTCCTGTCCCACTACAAGATGGTAGTTGTGGTGCAGAAGAGAGGAGTGTTGTAGTTCCCCTGACCATCGCTGAGGATCCACCCTGATCACAGACTGAACTGAACCATTAAATTTGGATTAAACATAAACAGATAACACACATTCAGTCACACCCAGGTTTGTCACTAATCACTCAAGGATGAAGATATGACATGTCCGTCCTCTGTCCCCAACACTACAGTATCCCTTTGAATAACATCTTGATGTCAACAGGAAGTGGTGCGTCTGCATGGTTCTCATTTTTAACGGGGTAAGGTTCATAGAACAGGGCTGAGACGAACGAATGGTACCGTCTTGTGTCTTTCTTAAACAGTGAGTAACTGGGGCCAGGTAGACAGGAATGTAAAATTACATTGTGTCATAGTTTGGATTTATTTTACGCAATGAGGTTTTACTGCAGCGGGTTTTTTTTTTTAATGTCAGTTTTTTCTCTCTCACACTCAAACACACTTTCTCTCTTTGAAAAAGGTGCTGATTAGCCTAAAAGGTACGACCAACCGACCGTGCACAGCACTAACGGGTCACAGTGGGTCATGCCTGCTCATAGCGAATACAGTACACGGGCAGATTCCAAAGTATAGGAGGTGTTATGTGCTTGGCTATGCATGAGACTAAATTTTAAAAAGAAGTTTTTATTGGAGCCCTATCGACGGTCAGAATAGTGTGACTGGAGTTTTAAGTTAATGTGAACGATGTCCGCCCCTTTCAGAAAAATTCATGGTGTCCTCCCTTTCTCCCAGCTCATCTTAGATCAGTCCACTTCTGGGCATCATGGGAAGGAATACGGGTGCGTGCTGCTTACCACATGAAGTATGGCAGGACATGGCTTATTATCACATAGTGGATATGTATCTATATGATATTAAAATGGGATATTCAATAATAACAGTGTCATTTAGGAGAATTCGCCCAGAGGGGTGTGCATGTGTGGCCATCCTTGTTTTTATTTTCTCTCTCTCTCTGTTGCGCTAGCCGTAGTCTCTCTCTCACTTATTTTTTTTCAGCTGAGAAATTAGTAGAAATTTATCATTTACAGCTCTGAAAAAAAATCTTCATGTCACCCTTTTCTCTTCTCTTCTTCATTGTGTCTTTCTTTCCTTCCTCTTGTAACATTCTAGTTTTCACTGTTGTGTTTCCTCCGTGCATTTACAAAGCTGTGCTTACATTACAATAAAGAACTTGTACAGACCATGATAAGCCCTGCCTCTTGATTTGTGCAGTGGAAAAGAGTCCTGTGGTAAAAGGGTGAATAGAAATGTTAATGATATATTAACCATTTTTACTGATTACTGCCTGTGCAATTCAACGCTGAAGACTCAGGATCAATGGTAAACCATCTCCAGTATATCTTTTAAAGATCCACTCTCTCTAGCTGTACTTTCAACCAAGAGATCCTGACATTTAAAAGGTGTATGATTAGTTACTGAAGAAAAACTGCAACAATGCCTCTGTCCTTTTAAGTAATTCATTAAAATGAGTAATTTATATCCTATCACAGCTGATGATAAAAGGGATAAGATTGTTGTGGGATTTGTTCTTGTGAAATACAGAATACATTTCCCTCATTAGGCAGATAAAAATCCTTCAAATGAAACTGACAAAGAAAAATGCCTTTTTGGTTATACTGCTCATAACTCAGGTCTATAATCTGTGATAAACCCGGTTTTACACGTTTATTCATTTTAATAATTTCATCTGCAGGAAAATGTGCACAGCAATTAATAAAGTGGACTAACCCAGACATGGTGTAAAATACAACATCCATGTCTTATGCAACATAGCTATTTGTGAAACTGGTGCTGAATTTCATGTATGTATCTGTTCTCTGGGCTGTAAATGAAGGTGCTGCTATAGAGGATCTCAGATACAGCATCAGCCTGTAGTCACCTAACTGCCAAGTCCCAGTTAATGTGTTGTCGCTCCTCAAAAAAGAATCCCTAAGTACAGTTATAGGATACTGTCTTGTACATGTGTGGTATATTTTGTAGTAGCGATGCCTGCATTGTATGTTACTTTATACTTCTACTGTACAATTCAGGGAAAATTATTCACAGATTCAATGCAAAACATGAACGGTTTATAAAATATGTTATAAAGTACTTAAAATGAAAACGAACTCCCCCTCGACCAGCTGCAACAGAAACATGCTGCTTACACATTACGAATCAATAATAACAATCCAATAATAGAATAGCCTATACTGTATTTAATAATATAACATTGAAATGGGTCAGACCGCAAGTAGATTTTTGGCCCATTATGTTTTTTATCTTTACTGTGTTTTGCACTGAAGTCTGACTATTAGTGTCGACGTCCATGTCCTGATTTGTGTGCGAACTCAAACAGGGGGACAGTAATTAAGTCCTGAGGCGGGTCTTGCCCCATGAGCCAAAATAGCGCGTGTACCCTGCTCGGAAAAACTTGCCACCCAGACTTGACCGCGCGCCACGTCCAGGGTCCGACCTGTGGATAATTATTGACTAGACAAGCCTGCAACCGACTTTCTGTGGTGCAAACTCCTCTTCAACACTGAAAATGAAACAGACATGAGTTTCTGTTTGGACCTCCTCGGTACCGGTCTAAGTCGTGCTTATTTGGAGTGAGACGTACAACCTACTGAAGCGAGAGCTGTTTGTGGGACACGATGTTGTTCTGGCAGCCCTACACTGAAAACTTCCGAGCCCCCGTACAGAGACACGGCGGCAGCAGTTACACACGGTACGAACCTCGTGAAGATAAAAGTGAAATGTTGATTTTGTTTATAGCTGTCTGAGTTCTCTAATATATGTTAATAAATAACTATTTTGGTTTATTTCACGTGTCAGGCAATCTGGGCACAATGCGCCCTATCACTGAGTGTGAGGGCCTACATGACGTGTTTCTGTGTGGAACAGACGGTTGCATATGTCTACAGAAATACTCTTAACTTGTTTGTCCACCAGCCAAATGGCTAGTGAATGTTCAAATATTACCAGCCACTCAGTATATTATTGTTCTTTTGACCGGTGAGTTAATTAAATCTACCAGCCACATGTATATTTTACCAGCATTTGGCAGATGGATGGTTCTAATTTTGCACCCTGTCTCTAAGTGTTCATCTTTGTTGACAGTAGTATGCATTATACTTTTTGGGAGGCAGGGCGCAAGTACAGTTGGACACAATGACGGAAGCTCGGGGGCCTCTGATTGGCTAACCCCCCTGCGCTGGGCACAGAATGTGGCCTCTGATTGGCTGATCGCCGTCCTGGCATCCTTCCTGAGGCTGGCGGTGGCTTCCCTGCAGGCTTCACACAGACCGTCAGTCTGTATGCTAAGGGAGCCATGTTGATGCCTGGTTTTGTGTCAATCGCTGCACTTTGGATGGTTAAAGGACTGCGTCTCAAAGACCGGGAGCCTTAGCGGTGATTCCAGCACCGCGATGAGAAGAGAAGAGCGGGTTGAGATGGTACAGGGAGCACCAGAGGAGAGCTTCTCTTAGGTCACCGGACATTACACGGTTGATTCAAGCAAGTGAAGTTGATGCTAGCATGTTAGCCTGATAGCTAGGTAGCAACAGCTGTGCGGACGCTGCGTGTGGACTAAAACAAATTCTCTGCTGGTTACATTTTGTCGGGCTAACGTAAGAAATACTGCTTGACGACTTGGGGTAACGTTAACGTTAACGACGGGGCGGCTGGATTCATGCTATCTTGCTTTTGCCGTTGTGAAGCTAGCTAGCTGTTAGCTCACGTTAGCATACTGACAATCCGCTCGCATTTTCAGTCACGAATAGCATCTGCTAGCTGAGTGGACCCTAACTTATCGTTACTTTCTGACAGTCTGCCAGTTGTGGAGCGCCTTGTTGTGTGACAAAAAGACCACCGAAAACCCCAAGTGGAGATATGGCGATACATCCGGTCTCTGAGGAAAGCTACCGATTCGCTTGTCCAGCTAGCCTAGGAGCGGCTAGCGGACTAGCATAACTTTCCTCTCGGTGTCCCTAAGAAGCTGTAGAGCGCACTTCCTCGCTAGTCAACCTCTTGTACCTGAAGCAAGCTGGCGGCCCTCCGAGTAGAAGCCGAGGACAAGGAGCTGGGGCCGATGGCCTGGGTGCTGAAGATGGACGACGCCTCCATAGAGTCGGGGCTGGTGCACGACTTCGATGCCAGTCTATCCGGCATCGGGCAGGAGCTGGGGGCTGGAGCCTACAGCATGAGGTTAGAGACGGAGTCAACATCAACATGCCAACCCCAGCTTCCTAACAGTAGTGTGTCGACAGATAGAGAGAACAACATAAACTCTGTCTGGAAGTGTTACCATTACACCCCCCCCCCCCATGCTTGCGTGTGTTATTCCCTTTCTACTGAGTGCATCGTCTCTTTGTTTTGGGATTTGGAGAAGGGCGGTCATTGCAGGGTGCCAGACAAAGATTAATTCCTCTAAACACACGCACAAAAACAATAAAAGGACACGTGTTATAATGTGGGGGCCAAATACATTTGTCAGTCCGTGCTGTTGCTCACATTATGTGTGCATTGCCATAAAGAGACCTCAACACAGAGGAAGTCTGCAGAAAAGGTCTTGTTTTGGCCCCTCAGACTGGCAGAGCTATCAGAAAAGATCTATGGCTTTGTTTCTAAAGACCAGTTGTGTGTGTGGAAACAAAAAGGTTGTACTTTATGTACAAGGTGATTGATCTGATTTGAGTATTTTTTATTTTATTAGAAAAGCTCCTAAAATTGACTTGGAGGTGTAAGTGGCAGAAGCGTCAGCACTTTCTTCCTCTCTCTTGCAGCTTAAGAAGGACCTGACCGTTCTGGGCTTTTCCTAACTTCTAACAAAAATGAAACCTTGGTCAGATTCTTTAACATTGAACAAAACAATCTCCCCACGAAAATGCCAAGGTTCATGATTGAGTTGCTGCTTTAGAGCTTTTGATCCAATCACACAATCTTCCTCGGCAACAGAGTCTGTCCCGATGTCACTGAATTCTAGATGTTCAAATTACTATTTAAAAACATTTATATTACCCAAACTATAGTTTTGAAAAAAAAGTTTGTTTTGGTATCACTATACAGGTCTTTTATTGAAACAAAATCTAATCTAAAATTTACACATGATACCAAGCTCCAGTAATCACCCACAGTCTTCAATGCCCAAATGGAATACATGCAGCCCTCTCATCTTCCATGTTAATTGAATGACTTGTCAACATGCCTCCAGTTCCAGGTCACATAGGTGATTTCTCCCCAAATGTTGCATCTTATGAATCAGGAAAACACTGATTAGTCAGCACTACATGTCGATAATGTGTCTGTGGAGGATGGATATGTTTCCTGTGTCTTTCTTTCGTAAATGGTTTAATAAGAAGGAATGTGTTGGCATCGAAGGGGGCAATGTTGTAAACCACCTGTTAAATTAGTAACTTGCGGTATGTGTGCACTGAATTATGTAATAGGTTATGGGAGGCGTTGACATTTATGTGCATAAGTCAAGAAGCTCCCAGGACCTGCATGTCTTATCAGCTGCCCCCTCTGCCATCTGCTTTTAGCGTGCATTCAGCCGGGTGTGACGTAGGTGTGTGTCAGTCTTTTATGGCGGTAAGCAAGTTTGCCAATAGTCAAGCGACGGGTTGCATGTAAGTCAATAAGTGAAAACTGAGAGTGTGTGGGGTGTCAGTGGCTGCAGGAGAAGTGCTATCTGTGGTGTTGGGGTGGGTTTCGGCGGGGCATGTTTGGAGTCAGCAGCTAGAAGGAACAGAATGTCTCTGTGTGTTTCAGTGAAACCAGCTCCTCAGATTTCAGGAAGAAAATGTAGTTTCCTGGGCAGCAGGGCTGTGGCACCCAGGTTGGGATTCAGCGAGAGACGCGATTAGAGACTGAATAAATTTAGCAGGCTTCTGTTTGGAAGACTTTGTTGTTTGGGAGGAAGGTGCTTCAGGAATGTCTTCAAATTGTCAAGTTTTTTTTTTTTTTTGGGGCTTAGGTTTAGACCAGCATCATGAATTGCTGAAACGTTTTTCAGGTAATGAGATGTTAGGATATGCATTTCTTTGCATGGAGCCTTTTCTGCACAGCCCCTGAGATCAACACACACGCCCCAGTTCACTGTGCACCGGTTGACACTCTTGCAGCATTTGTCAGGGTGAGCTGAGGACAGGTTGGTTGTCTAGATTGGCTGCCAAGTGTGAGAGAGAGTGCGTGTCAGCAGCTCAGGCTATCTCTGGGTGTTTTTGTTCATTTATCCTGCTTCTGTGTCATGCATACATAATAAGAGAGCCATTTGATCGATGGAGAGCCCCTTCTAAAATAAGCCAATGCATTTAATAATTCCACACTATGAGGAGGTAAAGTATGGTCATGCCAAAAGTGAAGCGTGCAACAGTTTAAATGGCAGAAACTAATTTGATGTATTTTTTTTAGTGATAACTGCAAAAATACCTGGAGGTCACAGTGATAGGTTTCCATCAGGATGGTATTGAAGATTAAAAAAAAAACTTTTATTAAACGGACAAAAGCCAGTTGAAAAATATTGAGGGGCCAAAAATGCACCAGTTAAGCTCTCCATGGAAAATAGGGCTACAACTAATGATTATGTTTGATTAATCTGTCGATTATTTTATTTTAAATTTTTTTTTATTTTAAAGATTATTTTTTGGGCATTTTTAGGCCTTTATTGACAGGACAGCTGAAGAAATGAAAGGGGGGAGAGAGAGGGGGAGGAAGGACATGCAGCAAAGGGCCGCAGGTCTGAGTCGAACCCGGGCCCACCGCGTCAAGGAGCAAATCTCAATATGGGCGCCCGCTCCACCAACTTGGCTATCCAGGCGCCCAATCTGTTAATTATTTTCTTGATTAGTTGTTTGGTCTATAAACTGTCAGAAAATGGTAAAACTGTCGATCAGTGTTTTCCGAAGCCCAAGGTGACGTCCTCAAATGTCTTGTTTTGTCCACAACTCAAAGATATTCAGTGAAGAAAATAGAAAATATTCACAATTAAGAAGCTGGAATAAGAGAATCTTTACTGTTGACTCAAACCGATTAATCGATTATCAAAATAGTTGGCGGTTAGTTGTTGATTGGTTAATCTTTGCAGCTATAAGGGAAAACTTTTAGGCTGCTGTTCTTTCATGATAGTTTTCTGTTCGCTTGCATGTCTTTTCATCAAATCCATACTGACTTTGTTTGTGGTTTTTCTCCTCTCTTTCTTCTCCTGTCTCTCTCAGCGATGTGCTGGCTCTGCCCATCTTTAAGCAGGAGGACTCCAGCCTTCCTCCTGAAAGTGAGACCAAAAATACCCCATTCCAGTATGTGTTGTGCGCCGCCACCTCACCTGCTGTCAAGTTGCACGACGAGACGCTCACATACCTGAACCAAGGTGAGGCACACCGTACATGCACTCAAGAGAAAGTTTTGGTTGTACTTAACCAACAGTTTGTCTGGTTTTTTTTTTCTTAAATATTATAGTGACTTTATATTTTCTCTACTTGGACTACTATAACTGCCCATAACAACTTTGGCATTTTGATGTGGTTTGTACACACACAGTTCACTTCTTTGTGTTTTGGGGCTACATCCATCTTTTAACATAAATAAATAATTACCACATTCATTCATTGCACATTAGTATAATTACTGTAAAATGAAACCGTTGCTGACGCGGATGGCAACCTCCTCTGATCTCTACTCAGCACTTTAATGTTACACACCACCGGTTTGACTCTGCCACAGTACTTTGCTTTATGGCAAAAATGGAGATTTACTTTATTAAACACAAAATGATTCACATAAATGGAGGAACTAGCAACATTCTCATTTTAAAGAGAAGCAGAGAAAATATGTGGCATTATGTCTGTATATGCTTTTATTAAGCTGTTTTTAAGGAATTACAGAGGATTTAACATAATTTATGCATAAAAATGGATTTGTTAGTGCAGCTAAAATGCCAATTGAGATCTATTGTTTGCTGGTGCAAAACATTTTCCAAAGTGCAGACTGGGCTGTTTGAAGATGGTCTGGTCATCCATGTTATTATCAGGATGTAAATGTCCACTTAAATATGTCCTATATGTATGCTGTAAATATGTCAACTTATTGTGTAGTCACGATCCAATTTGTAGGTTTGGTAGAGAGGGGAGTAAGTTGTGGCACTTCTATGCTTAAGAAAAACTCAAAGGAGGTGGAGAATGCGTAGCTGGTCAAGGCGTGGGGGTCAAAAAACTTTTTTTCTGAAATTGTCTGTTGGGGGACTGTCTGTCTCACAGTACAATCCAACACCACATTTCTGACTCCCGTTTCTCTCCAATCGTTAACTTTTGACTGGGACAACCCAAAATCACACAGTGTAAAGGGGCCTTTATGTAAAACATTACTTTTGAAGTCTGCCACAAAAATGCTGCCTTCATAAAGACATTTAAGTCTTTTATAAACATACAGTGTCAAACCATATAATCAGAAATAAAACATAAAAATGGACTTGACCTAAATTACACAACAAACAAAACTATCATATTTGGCAGGGAATAGTTGCCTTCACTCCACTGTGTTTTTAGTCGCTGTTATTTTTCAAACCTCTCCCATGTTTTTTTTTTGCCTTCTTCTGATGTTCCCTCTCCTCTCCTCTCCTCTCCTCTCTCAGGCCAGTCTTATGAGGTGCGTATGTTGGACAACAGGAAGCAGGAAGAGTTACCAGAGCTCAACAACAAGATGGTGAAGGTGAGAGGATCCTCACAGCTGGAGGGTAACTGTAGGGAAAATGTATTTCACTTCTTACGTCAAATACACTTTATACCTAACATTGTGTGTGTGCATGTGTGTAGAGCATAGTGCGTGTGGTGTTTCATGACCGCCGGCTGCAGTACACAGAGCACCAGCAGCTGGAGGGCTGGAAGTGGAATCGTCCTGGCGACCGTCTCCTTGACATCGGTAATGAAGCCTGGCGAGAAATGTTTACCTAAACTGTCCCATGTGTGTGATTTGGAGTTCAAATATCTGTGTGTCTGTGTGTGAGACAGATATCCCCATGTCCGTGGGCATTGTGGAGCCAAAGACTCACCCCTCCCAGCTTAACGCTGCAGAGTTCCTGTGGGACTTAAACAAAAGATCTTCTGTGTTTGTGCAGGTAACACACTAATACACACACACACACCCACACATATACACATATATATCAGCTCTATTTTGTGCCATCTGTTGGGCGTGCTACTGAATTTCCACATTAAACGCATATTTTCATCACACTTGTACTCTCGTCTCCCCGCTGTCTGCAGGTGCACTGCATCAGCACAGAGTTCACTCCCAGGAAGCATGGTGGAGAGAAGGGCGTCCCCTTCAGGATCCAGTTCGACACGTTCGCCCAGGGAGAGAGTGGAGAGTACACAGAGCACCTCCACTCTGCCTCCTGCCAAATTAAAGTCTTTAAGGTACACACCTGTTCTCTCATAGGGGGTCAACTTTACACCACCTCACGCGTCGGCCCTCACGGCAAATTAAATCTGTCTTCCTTTACCGATCTCTGCTTTTTTGCTTCCCGTTTAGCCAAAGGGGGCGGACCGAAAGCAAAAGACGGACAGGGAGAAAATGGAGAAACGCTCACCTCAAGAGAAGGAAAAGTACCAGCCTTCTTATGATACCACTATCCTCTCAGAGGTCAGTATGCAGCTGCTATGGACTGTCAGGCCTTACAAATATGTGGCTTTAGTACAAACTAGGCTAAAGTACTAGAAAGCATCCATTTTCATTTTTAATTTGGGGGTTACCCATGTTCAAATGTATGCACCCAAGTAAGTAATGTGTTTCTGCAAAGCGGTGCACTATGTTGCTAAATTTGAGGTAAAGGGCCATACTGGTGCTTTACATCACTGCCAACCATTTTCTCAAACGTGTGAATGCTTTAGATTTATAAACATTTTTTTTCTCTTACCATCCAGACAGCCATTGTAGGGCTGCAACAATTATTTTCTCAGAGCTCAAGATGACATCTTCACATTGCTTGTTTTGTCTGTCAAAAACTCAAATATACTCAATTTACAATGCTATAAAACAGAGACAATCAGTAAATCCTCACATTTGAAAAGCTGATTATTGTCTATTATCACAATTGTTGCCAATTTAATATTCGGCCAACCAACTGTTACATTAACCCTTGTTGTCCTCGGGTCAAATTTGACCCGTCAGAAATATGGGTTTCTTCCAATCAAATTGCCCCAAAATAACTTTGATGCATGCATGTAAGTTGTATGGAACCCATAAAACATATACATTCATGCATCAATGTTCTTCGCAGGTAAGATTAATGATTACTTCCATTGAATTTTGGTTGTTTTATTTCATTTCATGGCTTTTGAAAAAAAAAAATCTTTTTTAAATGACATAAACCAGTCTGTGATTCACTCAACATCCTCTGATCTTAATTCAATTTCAATTCACTTTTATTTATAGTATCAATTCATAACAAGAGTTATCTCAAGACACTTTACAGATAGAGTAGGTCTAGACATCACTCTATAATTAACAAAGACCCAACATTCCAGTACTTCCCCCAAGAGCAAGCATTCAGTGTGACAGTGGCGAGGAAAAACTCCCTCTCAGGAAGAAACCTGGGACAGACCCAGGCTCTTGGTAGGCGGTGTCTGACGGTGCCAGTTGGGGGTGTGATGAACAGTGGCAATAATAGTCACAATAAAGATAATAGATCAGTGACTAGAAATAGCAGTTGTAGTAGTAACTATTATACTATACTATAATATCTGCTTTTTTTCAAACTCAAAAATTAGGTATAATGTGATTTTATTAGGTTTATTGACCATGAATTTAAAAAAAAGCATTGAAAAGAGGGATAAAAACGTTAAAAAAAAAAAAAAAAAAAGTCGGAAAAAGTTCCAAACAAAGCGCATTTTTCAATTTTGACCCGGAATGACAAGTTCATGGACGACGGTGAAAAACACTGTTGAACAGTCATTTTAATGCAAGGAGCTGCCAAATTAACATGATCCTTTTTATTCCTTTTCTTATTGTTTTCTGGCTTTGATTGTTTCCCTCCAACATATAGCTCTTAAATTAAAATGCTGTGTTCCTGATGTTAGATGGCATAGCTTCTCATAGGCCCATTGATAAACCATCTCAGAAAGTTTTGAAGTCTCCTCACGTACAGTTAATTCTGTAACTAAAACAAATGGTTGCTTACAAGACAGTATGGCATCTGGTGTGCTTTGGAAAGTGGTTGGCAGTAATGTTAAGATGCACAATAGGGTTTCCTGTAAATTGTTTAGCTGAGGTGGTAAGCCACCTGGAACCTGACGCATCTCGTCCAGTGATCAAGTTAATTTGTAGAGGACAGTCTAAACAATAGACCCACTGCTCTTCTTTTCCCCAGAACGCTAATGTTTTATTTTATGAAACTAGATTCATTTGTACGACATTAGCAAAGGTGGTCTTTTTTTTTGTCAGGTGAGGTGGCCCATGTCCACAATAAAACTGCCAAAATGTACAAAAACACTGCTCCTTTGATTGGGCTGTTAAGTCTTTGTCATCCAGTATAGATTAGACTGTTTGTTTATTGTCTCAGAGGTTTTATCGCGGCTTTTTCGGGATGTTCTACACTTGTATGCCACACTAAGACTGCCCTCAGGTTATTGGTTGTGTTTTTGTGTTGGTCGCTGGCTGGCTAACCTCTGCTGTGTGTCTGTATGTAGACGAGGCTTGAACCCATCATAGAGGATGCGGGTGACCACGAGCTGAAAAAATCCAGCAAGCGGACACTTCCCGCTGACTGTGGTGACTCCTTGGCCAAGAGAGGCAGTGTAAGCTCCCCGCTCCTCCACTCCTCTCCATCAGTCCATCCACAGTCTGCCCCCCCCTACCCCCTATAGACACCTGGCTATAGTCTGAAGCTTGTAGACACTAGACCATCAGCTGCTGGGAAGGAGGTGTTTTAATGCCATGTATTTGACATTAGGTGGGGTGGAGACGGTGCAAAGCTAAATTCCCAATCCACCCTTGACTTTTCCTCAACCTTCATGCTTTTTCTTTTGGGATATTTGGAGTTGGCCTACAGTGTTAATCAACCCAGTATGTCTGATTTTAATTGTGTATTTGTATATGTGTCTCCCCTCAGTGCTCCCCGTGGCCAGACGCCTACGTGAGCCCCAACCAGGCAGCTACTCCCTCCTTCACCTCCACCCCCCTGTCCACCTATACAACCTCCTCAGTACCGGACAGGTAACTGTGTGGATGCGAGTGTGTGTGGCCTTTAACTGAGGCGTGCGTTGGTCTCACCTCTCTTAATTGTCCTCTCTTGTGTTCTAGTGACTCGTCCTCACCCAATCACCCAGCAGACCCTGGTAGCCTTGGCAACTCGGAGGTTAGTCTCCCCTCTTCTCACCTGTATGAATTGGTGGAAAAGGTAAATATTTAAATTTTTCACATTACATTACATAAAAGAAATGTGTGACTAGTTACAGCCCCAAGTGTTACATCAAACATTTAAAACTGTACAGTATTGTATGATTCCTCAGTGGGACTGAGCTAGTGTGTGGAGTAGGTAAAGTAAAACTCAGGTGTGGAAGGGTGTTGACACCGCATGCGTCTCTTGTCCTCCTCTGCAGCAGTTGAGCGCCACTGCCTCCATACAGGACGCTCAGAAGTGGCTGCTGAAAAATCGCTTCAACTCCTACACACGGCTCTTCACTCACTTCTCAGGTACGCACGCGCGTGTGTGTGCGCGCGCACACACACACACGATGTCAAACGCACTAAAACCTGAGTGTGAAGGTGCGGGTATACTCGCACTTGACACCATGCGTGGGTCGCCGTAGATGGTGCACAGAGATGTTTATTCTCAACGCATTGTTCGTTGCAGTACTCTCCGAAAAACCAGAGGGCGTACAGACAAAATAATCTGTAAATGAGCAAGAAGTAGTAGAGAAGAAGAAACCGGAAGTAAAGGAAAGCAGGATACCTGGCAACGGTAGTAAACATATCCATGTTAAAACCACGACGTACCGCGAAACATTACACTTATCTACTCGAATCATTAAGGTGTCTGTTGTTTATCTCTTAATCGAAATGACTGTCTGCCTGTAACGCTCTTTACATGAAGCCGTTTTTCAGCTTTGATAAAACGATCTCTCATGTTTTTCCACACTCTCCAGCAAAATGTTTCTTCTTTTCCCAGTGTGGTGTCTCTCTCTGACCACATGTTTAAGGCTGTTTGACTCCCTGTGGTCTGTAAATGAAGAATCACACAGATGTTTGTACAGACGAACTTGTTCTTCCCGGCAGACCGGGTAGTTACAAAAACTCAGAGGTGCACGAGCATGCGCCGCAACAGCTTGCGGGGCCTTCGCGCTGGAAACGTCAGCCGTGGTGACGTCATTTTATGGTGCGCGCCGGGAACACCGCGGCTGCCATAAACCTAGCTTAATGCTGCAGTACAAGTGACTGGTCCTCTTAACTTGTTGCTTAGGTTCTGATTTGTTGAAACTAACCCGGGACGACCTGGTCCAGATTTGTGGGCCAGCAGATGGGATCAGACTCTTCAATGCACTTAAATCCAGGTGTGTTACAAAGTGTGTGTCAGTTTTTGTGTTTGTGTGTATGAACATTATGAAGGTGCCAGTATGTTTCATTGAATACATTATTATGTTTGTGTGTAGGTCAGTGCGTCCCAGGTTGACAGTGTACGTCTGTCAGGAGTCCCTGCTGGAGAGCCCCCTGCTGGAGAGCCCCCTGCTGGAGAGCCCCCTGCTGGAGAGACACTCCACCAATGAAAATGGAGAACACAGCATTTCCTCTAGTTTACACGGTAAACAAATCTGTGTTTGACAGCAGTGTAACACTCATATTAGTCCATGGAGGAATGCAGTGTGTGAATATTAACATGTCGTCTTTTCTGGTCCGTTTCTGTGTAGTGTATCATGCTCTGTACCTAGAGGAGCTCACAGCTGCAGAACTGATCCGCAAGATGGCGTGTGTGTGCAGCCTTCCCCTGGGAACGATCAACCAGGTGTACAGACAGGGTCCTACAGGCATACACATCCTGCTCAGTGACCAGGTATACACACACACACACACACACACACACACACACACACACACACACACACACACACACACACACACACACACATGCACGCCGTATGCAAAACTGTTCCTCTTCACTAGCACTTTGAAGTATCACACTCTCAACTGTGGAGGGCTCTTTATCAAGAGGGATGTTATAATTAAAAAGGTAAACTGTGGGATACTCTGAAAACTCTGCTTTAAGCAGGAAAAACCATAACCATGGATACTTAGACACTTGGCTTGCTCTTGCATTTCGTGCTGCTGTTATAAGTGCATAACATCCGCAAAACGATGAATGTATTATAATATAATGGGTTTCAGACTTTGCCCTTTTTTCATTTTAACTTCACTACATTTCCTGTAAATGGTGTCTACATCTTTTAATCCAACCCACAGATGGCCCTTGACATTCTGAGATCCAATAAAAGGCCAATAAATAAATCAACAGGGGCAATGTAACAAAAATGGTGGCCAGTCTCTTAATTATTGGTATCTGCCTAAAACATGTAATATTGGATGATGGGGCAAGAGTAAATGGTAGGACTGGGATTGAGACTTAGGCTGTACAGAGGAAGAAATAAGATGTCCGTCACTATTTTGTGTGCAGTCTGACCAGGAACAACGGTCTCTTATTTGCATGTAATTGACATTCTCACACACATGCTGTACTGTATTGCTGCTGCTTTTATGAACACCTCTCCTAACTCTGTCAGTCAGCACTAAAGTACCAAGGAACCACTATTACTACAAATTGACAGGGACATTTGATGAACAGCCACATTTCACTGTTTTTTGTCTTTTCTAGATGGTTTACAACTTGCCTGATGAGAGCTGTTTTTTGATCAGCACTGTCAAAGGTGAGCTCATAATGCATCACTTGCCATTTCTCTTGCATTAGATTTTGGCTTGTAACAAGGCTCAGTAGATCCCTTTTTTGACAAGGATTCAATGTACTTCTTCTTTCACAACACATGTCTCCAGATGAACTGGGCGAAGGACTCCATCTAATCCTGAAGTAGTGAGGAGGCATCTGATGGCATCACTAGTACTCCACCCTCTGTTTTGGAGCAGAAGCACCCTCTGTCTCTCTCTGCCTGCCTCTACTCTTTCCTCGTACTTCCTCCCGTTGTCTCAAAAAAACAATCGCTCGATGAAAAGCAGTCAGACTGCGCTAAAGCCATGTAAATGTTAGAATCTGACATGGGTGTGACCACTGTTTCATATTGAAAACACTAATAACAGAGGAGATTAGTTAAAAGAAGAGAGACTGGGGGGGATATGGGGTTAGGGGAAAGATAATGATGTATGTATTTTGATTTTATTTTATTTTTTTGTCTTTTTTTTTTATATGGTTTCTGCGGGATATAGGGGTGGAGGGGGGGCTCCAGGAGAGAGGAGAAGGAAAGAAAGCAGAGTTTCCTTATTGCTTGTTGCCCTTCTTACACAACGCGCACAACCAGCACTAGGCCAGTATTTGATAACCTGTACTGCTGAACAGCATGCAATCTCAACATACTAACCTGCTTAAATGAGAATCCCAAAATTTACTCTGTTTGTTGAACAGTCTTGACGGGGTCGTCTTAATAAACCATTTATTGATCAGCTGAGCTTGGTAACCCCTAAAATATCCAGGCTAAATTTGTGGAAGTGGTGTCATTGGTGGATGTTGACACCAAGATTCTTATTTTTATTTTTTTCTTGGACTTTGTCAGATGGACTGATTTCATTAACTCCTGTCACATAGTCATCCTTTGAGATTTTAGACTTCAACCATATCTCTCTGTCTGTTGACATGACCTCACACTCAGCTCAACTCTCCATGTACGTCCTGGTTGGCCTGCGCTTTTACTGATTTTAGTTGATGCTTTATTTATGGATCAGCTGTTTGTGTTGCTCTCATTGAATTTACTTGTTCCTGGTGCCATACTGACTTTTTAGCTCAATCTTCTACTCACTTTCACAAACACAGTGCACATGCACCTCATCTTTGAGTCCCCTGCTTTCTGTGCTGACTTTGAAACACTGGTTTAGAGGACTGCGGTTTACGCCTTCTGGGATTTTGGCCATAAATACGCAGACAAAGAGGGACAATCCTCTATAGCACACTGACATGGGGAGCATTAACGCCTATCCAAAAACCTTATATAATGTGGACCAAACTGGTTTCAGATTGATAGGCATTTTTTGAGGAAAAGCCTTATTGGCTCTGTACATCTTGGTCATCAGAAGCATTCATAGAACTGATCCGATGGTGAATTAAAGTCTCCTCTAGTAGAGCTGCTTGTGTACTGCATGTACATAGTAATAAACCCTCCATTCCAGGATCTGCTCTGCAAGAAACAACCTATCACACAGCAGGCTGGTAGAAATGTATCCCAGTGGTAGCCTGGTTTCAGTAGTCTTATCCTCCACATCCATCGTTAAAATCTTGTTTTTAATGTAGCAGAACACAGAAAGTACAGGTCATGTGTTTTGAGTGACACCTGTGTGAAATCTCACACAGGTCCTCGGAGTCGCTGTTTTAATTGACCCAGTTTCATTTTGGTACACAATGTCTGGCAGTGTTGCAGGTGCGTACGGTTTGTACGCCTCTAAGTGTGTGTGTGTGCGTGTGTGCGCGCGTGCATGTGTATCATTTTTCGTTCTTGCGAAGAAAACTTAATTATGTCAGTAGTTGTCATAAACTTTTTCCTGTTGGTATGATGAAACTGTTTAGCTTGCTATTTAGTAAAGAGCATGTGGAAGAAAAGGGGGGGAGGAGGGGTGGGGTAATTTGGTTCTTATTGAGTATAACACCTCCTTGTTTTTTTTTTTTATATGTTGGAGACAAAGTCTGCACTAAGAAATCACAAAACTCAAGCTGGATGAGTAGTCGATAGTCCTACAGACTACACCCTTTTCTTACCCGCCTATAAGAAGGAGAACAAAAAAAAAATGTCCAGCCTAAAAAGCATCTGTGTTTTTGAGTCCCCATGCGCCACAGCCAGGACTGTAGCTCTTGTGGTGTTTACAAGGACATGAGTACCACATCACAGTAAACTGTGTTCAGTAACGGAGCGGATGTGATACCTAAGTCAGGCAAACTCTGGCGAGCAGTTTTGGTCCCCTGAAGGTCTGACCAGTCATTCTGTCTGTCTGTGCAACTGGGTGTGTGGGTGTGTGAGAGAGAGTGAGCAGGAGAGGTGACCACTGTTCATGTACAGCCTAATGTCAATGATGATGCTTCTCATGTGCACAGTATTGTATGCTGGAGATGTACACAACCACATGTGCTGGGAATAAATGATTTCATAACTTTCTCTGGTGTCCTGCTGTATTATATTTCTTTACTTTGAACTGTAGCATAGTCGCTTGACTCAAGAGGACAGAGAAATGGAAGGGCTTGATTGTCATAGTTCTTAAAGGGGTACTTTTTGCAATTTTGTATCTTTTGTGTTAGTTAGACCCTCCTTATTTGGTAAACGCCCATGTCTTTTAAACTGCATATCCAATATTTCTGTTTTCTCTAAGCCAAGACGACCCTAATAAAATCATCTGGATTATTTTCTCAGACTTGGATAGCTCCTTCAATGCCAGAGTGGACATTATACAACGGTTTTCAGAGTGCCCCTATTCTTTTTTTGTTTAAAAAAGAAAATCCAGATAAACTCTCTTGTTCATACATCAGTTTCGGCAGTCATAAATCTAAAGGACCTATTTTGTCTTTCTTGACCCATAAAATCATCCATTTACTATAGAGAAAAATCTAATTTTGACTTGCCTAAGGAACAATGAATAAGTCTGTGTATTGGTGTTTTGGCAAAGAATGGTCTGATAAAGGAAAACATCCAGTATGCTGCAGTCCTGTGGGTGAAAGTGCCTTGTTGATGATAGGTCAGAGGAGAATGGGCAGAGTGATTCAAGCTGATAGAAGATCAACTTTGACTCAAATAACCACTCATTACAACCGAGGTATGCAGCAAAGCATTTGGGAAGCCACAACACGCACAACCTTGAGGCGGATGGGCTACACCAGCAGAAGACCCCACCGGGTACCACTCATCTCCGCTAAAAATAGGGAAATGAGGCTACAATTTGCACAAGCTCACCAAAATTGGACAGTTGAAGACTGGAAAAATGTTTCCTGGTCTGATGAGTCTCGATTTCTGTTGAGACATTCAGTTGGTAGAGTCAGAATTTGGCGTAAACAGAATGAGAACATGGATCCGTCATGCCTTGTAACCACTGGGCAGGCTGCTGGTGGTGTAATGGTGTGGGGGATCCCTTTCGCCTTCAGAACTGCCTTAATTCTTTGTGTCATTGATTCAACAAGGTGCTGGAAGCATTCTTTAGAAATGTTGGCCCATATTGATAGGATAGGGTCAAACACGGTATTAGTATGGTGTTCCTAATAATCCTTTTGGTGAGTGTAGTTTGTTGAGCAGATTGAGAGCACAAAACACCTGCCAAAGGTCTCTCCCAAAGCAGATGTTTAGGACCCAGAATCATGCTCATTTATATTCCAGCAATTGTGTCAGAGACTGAATCCCATCTGAGATGAAGTGAATACAGCTGTTGCAATCAATTATCAGATGGGACAAAAAAACTAGTAATTTATCTGCATTCTGGTGAACCGCTGGTAGCTCACACCTGAATGTCTCAAAGTGTCTGTCATTGAGTGTATGTGTGGTTTTACAGGTCGCCCAGTTGCTTCTGCATTATAGCCTTTTTCATTTTCCATCTGGTTTAACAGTTATAACTACACTTACTGTGTATAGGCCTATATGTTTATGGGGTTCCATTGTGCATATACGGTGCATATTGCTTAATCATCAACTGGGTTAAGTGGGCAACTGCGGACTCCAGGCCCAGAAAGCCCCCGGTTCACTGTGTAGCAGCTGGTTTGTAGGAATTTTATTTGTTTGAAAAAAAAAATCTTAACAATGTTTGGGAATACAGTAATACACAATTAAAGCACATTATAAGCTGACATGATAAGGCCTTACATGTTCTCGTTTAAACAATACCGATTCTGCGCAGTGCGCCTCTCCGTTTCCCATGACGTAATTTGACGTTCCTTGTCAGAATCCAGGAAGTGGGTAGCTCGCTGTTGTTTGTATTTCGTTGGTCGTTAATCGTCTCTGTTTTTCTGATTTAATATATCGCTTTTACGGGCCGAAATGGCGACGTTTATTTCAGTCCCGTTAAAAAAGTCCTCTGAGGTGGATCTGGTGAAACCGCTATCGAAATTTGTAACAGCCACATACCCAGCGGGCGAGGAGCAGGGGGAGTATATCCGTGCCGTAGAGGAGTTGAACAAGCTCCGCAGGAACGCGCTGGGAAGGCCGCTGGACAAACATGAGAGCTGCCTGGAGATTCTGCTCAGGTAGAAAGTCAGCCTTTTATAACACGCCTGGACTAGATACGATATATTACTAACACTCAGGGCAATCTTCTTACCTGTCGCAATGAGTTAGCCCAGTCATTGCCGCACCCAGATGGGATAGCTTTTAGTTGCTAACCTAGGAGCTAAAGTTAGACAAGCTAATAAGCTAGGAGGCATTTCTCACCGTAATAACTGACTCATACAATATTCATGCCAGGTTTCCTTGAGAGGCCAACACAGACTTGGTTTGTTTACTTACTTACTTACTGAACTGTCAGATTCTTATAAAATTAAATTAGCTTTGACTTATTCATTGAAGTGAAGTAAACTCTACATGGTTTACCTTAGCATTAGAATTAGCTTCAACGTTCAACTTAAACTTTATTGTCCCCAAGGTGAAAAGCATACCTAACATAATAAAATATATAAAAACACATGCTAAAACCCACCACACAAGCTCAAATAAAACTGTAAATCAGTGACGGTATAACATAAAATTTGGAGTACATCCAGCCATTATTCAACCTAATCATCAGTTAACCATCTTCACCAGCCTGTTCCTGTGTTTGGTGTAACGACATCAACAGAGGTCACAGCTTCAAACGATAACTTACACAGAAGATCACCAGCCTACAGCGATATGGAGAAAATCAAATATCACGATATTTTTGACCAAATACCTCGATATTGATACCGCAACAATATTGTTGTGTTGACTATTGGTGCTTTCACAACATATTTACACAATGAGATTTTTTATAAATAATCATCAGTAATGTGGATATAATGACTAAGTGGGTAAAAGCAAATAATAGAACAGCTAGAACAGTCTGGTAAGTTCTGAAAATGACATCACTTTACTGTTATGCAGCTTTTAAAACCAGGAAAAGACAACACTTATGACATATTACGATATCCAAAATCTAAGACGATATCTAGTCTCATATCACGATATCGATATAATATCGCTATATTGCCCAGCTCTACATAGGACATATATACAGGGTGGAGCAAAAGAGTGTCACAGTGCCAACCACTTTGCATAGAGGAACTGTGACCGAAATGGGATTTATGGTAATAAACAAAGTTATTCTGTGTCCAATGCTCCACTAACCCCTCTTGGCTGTTGTTGACTGCTGACTTTCTCTTATGCAGTTATGCAGACTTATTATATATTAGTGACTTGATCGCTAGTAATGCAGAAGGTCCCAGAGGTCTTGACTGAGTTAACCTGCTCTTTATTCTTTATATTATGTAAGAAAACTGTACAGTTGTTGTGTGACTTCACAATAACCAACATACTGAATTTCTAGGTGACGTATAGATGCAGACTTTGCCCTCTGTCATTTCAGTCTTTCTTCTCTATGACTCATGAGTTATTTATTGCACAGGGTTTGCCCATATTACGTGATTAGCCAGATATGCACTTGCAGGGTGCAGGTCTTCGATTTTCTCCAATGTGAGCTATATGGTAGCACGGTGCAAAGTGAAACTGTCTAGCGAGTGCCAAGATTAACCTCTTTAGATATTAAAAATTATACCAGCTCAAGGTGCTGAGTGAAGGCCAACAGGCAGAGCGCAGCAAAACTGGAGTGATGCAGAACATTCACTTACCTTAACACAATGGGTTCTTTCACTCATGTGACTTTGTAATGCTTTCCTGAGACACACTACGTCATGACTGTTGATCAGTTTCAGTCAGTTTATTTTAGGATTGCACCGATGTAATACACCAGATTGTTTTTTGCCCAAGTTTGAAGTGGCATTTCAATCTCTGAAATCATGTTACCCTACATAAAAATGATCCCAATACCGATTCTAAATTTGGGGAAAGGAGCAAACTGGTGTCAGATCTATTGACATGTAACCTTAGTTGTGGTATCAGATCTATTGACATGTAACCTTAGTTGTGGTATCAGATCTATTGACATGTAACCTTAGTTGTGGTATCAGATCTATTGACATGTAACCTTAGTTGTGGTATCAGATCTATTGACATGTAACCTTAGTTGTGGTATCAGATCTATTGACATGTAACCTTAGTTGTGGTATCAACATTTTTATTGAGAGACAAACTGTTCGATGGGTGCATCCCTGGTTTATACCAATTTTTTATAAGATAGTATTTGAAAGCAATATTGACAGGAAATCCCCCCCCAAAAAATGTGATCTGTACTGCCTGAAAGGAAATATTTCTCACAGGATCTAAAAGATTTGCCTACTGTTTTAATCTCGAAATGTAACTAACTACCTCAAATGTAGAGTGTGATTTTGAAATGCTTTGTGTGTAAGATGTTGGGCTGCGAGTTAGTAGATGCATGGTCTTGGCTAATTAGCGACAAGGTGGAAGCTAGCATGTCTGTCCGTTGCTGACTGCTAGCATTGCCACTCCTTGGCTCTCAGCACATGTCGAATGGCAGCCAGGTAGCCAGGGCAACCGGCCCTATCCTTTTCAAAGCCGTGCTGACACACAGCTATTGTGTCACCATGGTAACCATTGTTTTGTCCAGGCCGTTTCTTTTACTCTTTAGTTAGCCAGTAGGCCCACCTCATCTCAGCTTTCCTCTGTGCATTTGTGTGTCCTTGTGTATCTGAATGGGGAACATAAGGATAAAAAACTGTGTTTGTAATTCTATATATTAAGCCAGTCTTTGTTTATGTATACGTTTGCAATCCCATCATTCATGGCACTGGAAAAGCAGGGTGGATGAACTAGTAATAGGGGATTCCCTAACCGCCCCCTCTGTATGTTGTCGTCATTTCTAATAACTATTCACGTCGCAGGCACAGGTACTGATAAGACAAAGAGCTGAGGAGCCATGACTGACTGACTGACTGACTGACTGACTGACTGACTGACTGACTGACTGACTGTGCGCGTTTGCCTGTCTGTTATTTTTTCCTGACTCATTGTCATGTGTCTCTGAAATGGAAGAGCTTCCTCGGATCTTGAGTTATCTCATAATAATTACTACCCTTTAACCTAGTTTTTCAATTGTGATTTACTGTACGGCCTTATTTCTTATTTCCTTTTTTTTTTCAACTTAACTTTAACTAAACTTAAGTTTAATAATAATTAGAATAAAGATATTTCTGTCTTTACAATGAAAGCGATGACAATATGATCTGTAGAAAACAATTTAGAGCATGTATATTTGGGTTTAGACATAAGGAAACATGGTTTTAATCCTACCATTTCTTTCTCTCTCCAGATACTATGACCAACTGTGTGCTGTTGAGCCCAAGTTTCCCTTCTCTGAAAACCAGGTAACTGATTGGACAGCTCACATGTGGGTTAGACTTACAGTAGTAAGTACAGAAGAACTTGAACACAAAGCGTCTCTCTGTTTCCACAGCTCTGCTTAACCTTCACATGGAAGGATGCCTTTGATAAAGGATCTCTGTTTGGAGGCTCAGTCAAGCTCGGTAAGTGCGACCTCAAATACATTGTGTCTGTGGAAGAATATCTGTGTATGTAACTGTGCGTGTACACATATGCAGTTAGCTTTATATTAAAAAGAGTTAAAGCCAATGTAGGACTTTGCCCTCAGGCTACAAATCTTTCATGCTATCTCTTACTATCAATGTCTTATAATCTATTGTTTTGTATGTCTATCTGGCGCTCGCACACACACACACACACACACACACACACACACACACACACACACACACACACACACACACACACACACACACACAGAGAAACAAAGCTTTCTTACATTAAAGGTCCCCGTTTTATTTTGCGTCCAGAAACCGGGCTGACAAGGTGCCTTAGGTTTTGAAGAAAAATGAGCCACTGAAGTATGGGTGTAAGGGTTTGAAAGAGACGTAACACAGGTATATGTGCGTTGTAACATAAGTGTCTGTCTGTCAGGGTCAGAGGTGCTAACAGGTAATAACAGCAATAAATAAATAAATAAAACAAAAAAAGTGACAGAGAAAAACATCTTTCAGTTCTCAAGACTGCTCTTTGTTGAGTTCAGTCTTCACATTTTTTCTGTTTACGCTTGAATCTTTTGTCCTCTGTGGTGAATTGTGGGATTTTTTCCAGTGTACTCCGGGCGAGAAAAATGTAAAATGAAGCAGTAGAAAATGTTGGTTGAAGAAAATGCCAATCCCACACAAAAACAAAGCAGTCAATATCCGACACAGTATCCAAAGGATGAAAGATAGATGTCACTTTTCTCCTCTGTCATCGCTTTCTAGCTGTGGGAAAGAAACTAAAACCAGTCTTATTGTCACATATTTGGTGGAAACTTGCCCGTATACTATGAAAGCTTATTATTCTGTAGTTGAATTTGTCCATGGAAACAACCAGAATGCCTTTTTAAGATTCAGATGAAGGGGAAAAAAAAAGTCACTCTTGACAACAACAAAAAAAAGTCTTACCCCGGTGCATTTGTTTTTGTGTGTTGCAGCTTTGGCCAGTTTGGGCTACGAGAAGACATGTGTGTTGTTCAACGCAGCAGCACTGGCAAGTCAGATCGCCTCAGAGCAGAACCTGGATAACGATGAGGGACTGAAGGCTGCTGCCAAGTACTATCAGGTGGGCATACCTACACACAGTAACATGTGCTGCAATTAGGAGAGTTGTTTTGTCAACATATTTTGTGTTTTAAGCATATTGAAAATACATTTTCAACTATGATTGCTATGGTAACTGATGCTACACACCATCTCACACTTGGGACAGGGATGTGACAAACAAAAGAAACTAGTTTCACTCTATTTACACTGCCGTTCAAAAGTTTGAAATCGCCGGTTATATCGACGTTTTTCTTCTTTCCTTTAATAATGGCTTTTTAACATAGACCCAAACAGTATGATTAAGAGACCAAATGTATTGTTTACATGTGTCTTGAAATAGTAGCTCCACTAGCAAAAGTAGACCTATTTGTAGAACAAATTTTCAACATGATATTGTTTCACCTTTTTAATTTTGAAATGTTTTACTACTCAAAATAAACTGCACACTTTTGACACAGGCATGATCGTGCGAGGTCTTGCAGGTTCCTCTTGTATTTGCGACCAACAATCATTGGCAGTCTCTGCAGTAGTGTCTCATCTGTTTTCTCTCTTCATCTGTCTCACTACCCAGCTGGCCAGCGGAGCGTTTGGCCACATCAAGGACACAGTGCTGTCAGCGCTAAACAGGGAGCCCACCATGGACATCTCCCCTGAGACTGTTGGTACCCTGAGCCTCATCATGCTGGCCCAGGCCCAGGAGGTCTTCTTCCTCAAAGCCACCTCAGGTACCAAAGGACAGACACCTCAAGGATCCAAACACACACACATAGTCTTCACTAAAGGTGTAGACACATATAGCCGACGGCCGACCGTTGACAGAAAACCCCGTCGATATGATCAGACGCGTCCCCGAGGTCCAAAAAACTGCCACAGAACAGACCAAAAAGACGAGAGGAGAGGAGACGTAATGCATCTCTATAACAGCAGGCGGCGCTAATCTGTAATGTTGCCCAAGAAATGAAAACCGGCAGCTGATTGGACGAACGCATCACATGGGTTTGTTTTCTCCCGGAAATTCAGAGCCAGACTGTCATGGCGGCCGTTCAGAATACGATCTCATATTGTACTAAAATAGTTCACTGAAACATGTTTCTGAAAACATTTTAAGTGAGAAATAGGCCATGCAGTTGCTGAATCTGTCTTCATTTCAGCTCAACTAAGGTCAGTTTAAAAGATTTTCATCAGATTTAGAGAGACTCTAGTCACCTCATCCTGCTCGTCATTTCCGGGTGAGTCCCGACTTCCCTGCCGCCGACCGAACATGTCAGGTCGGCCAAAATGAACGCCGACAGCCCCCCAGACGGACGACGGCACGGGACACACCGAACAGATTTGAGTCACTGACCTCGCCAGACTGTCCAACGGGCGATAATCGGCCTGGTGTGTCAGCGCCCTTACAGACTTTCAAGCCTTTTCAGTGTCATTATGATTTATCTGTTTTTGTCATGTCAATACTCAGAAGAAGAGAAACACAATCCATTTTTTAGTCCCTAAGTTTAAAAGTGCATCGTTGACATGGACCACTGCTTAGTCTTTTGCACTGTAATGTGTCTGACAAGTTTATGGACACTGGTATGACAAATCTGCCAGTCAGCCAGATATAAAGGAAGCGGAGATATTGCACTTTGAATGAATAGCATCTTTAATCATGCACATGTGTTATAAGATTAATTTATAGCGATGGCAGTAGGCCATTTTGATCCAGGTTGCACACAGCCTCTGTCCCAGTTCTGTCTACAGAATTGCTTATTAGAGTTTTTAAGCACAACCGTTTTGAAGGTTACATCATAAAATAAGCTGTCATTTTTTTTGCTGAGGGGGGATGGTTTTGTTTTTATACATTGTAAGATGTAAAAGCAATTTCATCAGGGCGATGTAGAAACACTGTTGTGAAATACAGTTAACAGACAGCAGCTGCAGGCTCTCTGAAAACCACTTACCGTAATCACTTTAAAACATGGATGTTCTGATCAGCTTGTGATGTGTTTTTCAAGAACATAACTTCTTATCCTACGTGTATTTTATCTGATATGAACTCTTAAAAGTGGCTTGTTCACTCAATAGATAAGATGAAAGATGCTGTAATCGCCAAGCTGGCCAATCAGGCAGCAGATTTCTACGGCGACGCCTTCAAGCAGTGCCAGTACAAAGACAACCTTCCCAAGGTATGTAAAGGACATATAGCTACACACTGATCTAAACGCTGCTCAGTTAGCCATGTGTGCAGTGTGGTGACGATGCATACAGTTTGGTTTCTGTATGGTTTGGCGTGTGTATTGTCTGTCTATCTGTGTGTGTGTGTGTGTGTGTGTGTGTGTGTGTGTGTGTGTGTGTGTGTGTGTGTGTGTGTGTGTGTGTGTGTGTGTGTGTGTGTGTGTGTGTGTGTGTGTGTGTGTGTGTGTGTGTGTGTGTGTGTGTGTGTGTGTGTGTGTGTGTGTGACAGATTTGAAGAGTGGTACTCAGGTTGTGTGACTGTCCAAATTGCAACTTCTCTCTGTTCTCATTGGTCCATTTCCATCCTGTTTTCACTCTGATTGGTTGGTGATTTACTAAGCTGCCTTTTGTCCAGTTTTTTTTTTTTTCTTTTTTCATTCTGATTGGTTTCTTACCATCTAATCATGGGTATCTGAAGTACTTACGGTCTGTCTAACACTGACTGAAACACACACACGTTGAACACACACTACCTCAAGTTCACATTTTTGAGGTTAATTAAATCAAAGTTAAGTGAAAAGCACACAAAAAGTAACTTGTACCAGCTGTGAGTAAGTTCAGAATGAGCGTTCTTATAAGTGACACTTATTTAAAGTGTAATAATGATTTCAAAATACAATTCAGAAAGATAACACAGTATACCTTCCATTACAAACGCTATGCCAGTAACTTCAGACTAAATGAATAAATAATGTTGGAAAGGTTGCATAATATTCTACATTTCTTTCACACAGTTAACTACATAATACTTATGCTGAAATACTATGGAGCTAAATCGGGGCCAAATGTTTTGCTAATTTGAAAAAAATATATATAGTTGAAAAACTAAAGCTTGAACTTGAAAATTTAAGTTTTGGTCAAAACTTGGAAAAAATAAAACCATGTATTCAAACTAAAAATAAGTGTACCAATTTTTCTTTCAGTTTGAATAAAATTTAGATTCAATTCTGGAATTATTTTGAATAAATTATAAATTTTCATTTTTCACTTTTATATTTCTTTTCAGTTCCACATTTCATGTTTTCAGATTCAAAACTTATTTTTTTTACGGCTTCAAATCTTTTTTTTCGGTTTAAAATCTTTTTTTTTCGGTTTCAAATCTTTTTTTCACTTTCAGATCATTTTTTTTCGGTTTCAGACTTTTGGCCCTGATTTTGCGTATGGGGCGTGGCTTCAACTCAGAGGGGCGTGGCATTATGAGTGACAGCCTAACAAAGAAGGCATGTTGCCTTCAGGAAATTGTGTTACTGTGAGAACTATGACTGAATGCTTTCTATCCACTATATACATGTGCTTTTTACTTAACAAACTGATACCAGTGACAAAGTTCCATTTAAAAAATTGTTTTGGACAACACATGGTACCAATTACACTATAAGAGCAATAAACTGTGCCAGATTGTGCAGTTCAGCAGGAACAATGACTTCTCCCACTTCCATGTATGACTTATAGCACCACAGTATTCACTAGCACCAGCCCACAGGTAAGACATGTGAAAGATATTAGCATTTTTGAGTAGATACCCTGCGACACCATTACGCGCAGTGGCATTTTTTGTGATTAACACATAAAGGGAATATAGGTGGACAGCTGGACAAAGCCGGCAATCAAGCATCGCTAGCACTAAAGTTAAAATTAACTAACGTTAGCTTCACACTAGCTGGGTTTTTACACTAATTTCAGTGTCCAGCTCAAGTTTTTTATTTTAACGTGTAGTGGTCTTTGTGAACCTCTGTTTGTCAGAATGACCATAACTCGACAGAAGGTCTCTTTTACAGAGTAGACAAATATGACTTTACATTAATGCTCTGGCCTGATAAAGTACGTTTTACAAACACAACGTTACATGTAACAGCATGACAGTTATGCCTTACAAAATATGCCAAGTGGGCAAACTTTGAAGGCTTCTACCACAGCGTAACTGTATCAGAATACACTAACTTGTCTTTTTGTATTTGTAGGTCTACTGTCTGTTTTCTGGACCGTGTGTGTCCGTAATAAAAGCTTTGATTGATTGATTAACAAAGCAGACCAGGACATGTTGTTTAAACTAACCATGAAAAGGTAACACTATTAACTTAGCAATGTTAGTTATCTTATAATGTTTCACATTTATAAGGCTCTGTACGGCTGCAGGCAGCCACTGTCGAGTTATGGTCATTCTGACAAACAGAGGTTAACAAAGACCACTACACGTTAAAGTCAAAAAACCTGAGCTGGACACTGAAATTAGTGTAAAAACACCAGCTAGTGTGAAGCTAACGTTAGTTAATGCTAACTTTAGTGCTAGTGATCCTTCATTTCCAGCTGTCCACCTATTTTCCCTTTATGTGTTAATGACAAAAAAATGCCACTGCGGGGATAATGTCCCAAAGTATCTATTCAAAAAGGCTAATATCTTTCACATGTCCTACCTGTACGTAAGCAGGTTGCCTTGGCAGAGCAGACGCTACGCTGACTGCCGAGTGAATACTGTGGTGCTACATTCAAAGTCGTACAAGGAAGTGGGAGAAGTCATTGTTCCTGCTGAACTGCACAATCTGGCACAGTTTATTGCTCTTATAGTGTAATTGGTACCATGTGTTGTCCAAAACAATTTTTTAAATGGAACTTTGTCACTGGTATCAGTTTGTTAAGTAAAAAGCACATGTATATAGTGGATAGAAAGCATTCAGTCATAGTTCTCACAGTAACACAATTTCCTGAAGGCAACATGCCTTCTTTGTTAGGCTGTCATTCATAATGCCACGCCCCTCTGAGTTGAAGCCACGCCCCATACGCAAAATCAGGGCCAAAAGTCTGAAACCGAAAAAAAAAGATCTGAAAGTGAAAAAAAGATTTGAAACCGAAAAAAAAAGATTTGAAACTGAAAAAAAAAGATTTGAAGCCGTAAAAAAAATAAGTTTTGAATCTGAAAACATGAAATGTGGAACTGAAAAGAAATATAAAAGTGAAAAATGAAAATTTATAATTTATAATTTATTCAAAATAATTCCAGAATTGAATCTAAATTTTATTCAAACTGAAAGAAAAATTGGTACACTTATTTTTAGTTTGAATACATGGTTTTATTTTTTCCAAGTTTTGAATAAAACTTAAATTTTCAAGTTCAAGCTTTAGTTTTTCAACTATATATATTTTTTTCAAATTAACAAAACATTTGGCCCCGATTTAGCTCCATAAAATACACATTTCTCCATGTGTGCGTATTAGGTCTGAAATGATTGTGAATTAATCGATTAGTTAGTTAAGAGAAGATTATATGACTTAATGGTTTGAGTAATTTCTCAAGAAACAAACCTGAAAATAGGTCCTGCTTCTGACGTGAGGATTTGATTGCTTTTCTTTGCACAATATCGGTGTGAATTTAATCTCTTTTTTTTAGGTTTGGTCAGAAGAAAAAAACAACAATTGTATACAAAAATATTATTTTGAACTCTGGGAAACTGTTATGTTACAGCTTGTGATGCTACCGTGAGAATAGTTGTATTGCTTTTAATTTGACAGTGCTATAGATGTTGAAACTAGCTGATAGTTACTAGGAACTAATTACAAAATTAGTAATAGATTTATGCATAGCTCGTGCAACACAGTTCTCGTCATATTTACTCTGTTATGAAGCACGTAAGTCTCTTCAGTGACAGCAGCTCTACACACATCAGTTTGTAGTTTTTTAATTGTTTAGAATAAAGATGTCGCTCAGTTTGGACAGAGGAAACAAAGCCAGGTAAATTGACTCATATCGGAAAAAGAGTGCTCGAAATCAAACACACAGACATTGCAGCGTCAGTCATACATACATACACACACACACACACACACACACACACACACGTATAGCTATGGGACGTTTGATGAAGGTGTAGCAGCTTTTGCTGAAAGATTAACCACTTATGGCCTGTTCTGTTTTCTCTCTTGTTGTCTTCCTTTCTTCCTGCATCCCTCGTGGTGGTGTTGGTGTTGGCATTGCGTGTGTGTGTGTGTATGTGTGTGTGTGTGTGTGTGTGTGCTGCCTGCCTGCGTTTGTGTTATGTTTGCACACCTGTGACTGCTTGTGCCTGTTTGTAATTGGCTTTCGTGATGTTGTTTGGTATTTGACCTCGCTGGTGTGCGTCTGCCATTTTGTGGTTTGCCTTGCCATCGTGCGTGCGTGTGTGTATATATTTGTTTGCGTGCCTGCGTGTTGCTCTGTGGTTGCCTCTCCCTGGTCAGTATTTTTATTTTCAGGAAGTGCTGCCGGTGCTGGCGGCCAAGCACTGCATCATGCAAGCCAACGCTGAGCTGCACCAGAGCATCCTGGCCAAGCAGAAGAAGCGTTTTGGAGAGGAGATCGCTCGCCTGCAGGTACAGAGCTTTAACATAGATTCCGATCTCTAATGTCTTATGTAACTGTCAAAAACTGGACATACATGCCTTAATGTTTCAAATCAAAACTAGTAAAAACCATATTCCTGAAGCAAATTCGTTCCGCCATCTTCTCTCCTCTGGGCTGTTCATCTGTCCAGCACGCAGCAGAGTTGGTGAAGACGGTGGCGTCTCGTTACGACGAATATGTGAGCGTTAAGGACCTGAGTGAGAAGGTCAACCGAGCCCTCACCGCAGCCAAAAAAGACAATGACTTTATCTACCATGACCGCGTGCCTGAGGTCAAGGATTTGGAACACATTGGCAAGGCAACGCTGGTCAAAGCCACCGCCATCACACCTCCACTCAGCCAGAAATTCACAGGTAAGAGACACAGACACACAACACAGTTCCTTTATTGACAAGACAGTTTTAAACTTTAAAGGAATAGTTTGACATTTTGGGAAATCCGCTCATGTATTTACTTGTCAAGAGGTAGATGTCTCTGCTGGTTGCCCGGCAACCCCATGGTGAGATTTTAGTTATTGCTTCTGCTTTTTTTTATTTTTATTTTTTTATTCAATCCGTTGTTTTTATGTTGTTCCTATCGCTTCAGACTTGTTTGAGAAGATGGTCCCCACGGCGGTGCAGCAGTCCATGAGCATTTACAGCCAGAGGAAGGCTGAGACTGTGAACAGACTGGTGGGAACGATGAGGGAGGCCACCAATCTCTGCAATGGGTACACTGTCCTGTGTTTATATGACCGTATGTTGCTGTGCACGTCAGTGACTGTGCAGAAAGTGTCTTGAGCACTTGTGTCTCCATACGTGGATTTATTAAAAATTCATAACATAATGGTGTAACAGGTACTATTAAAAATGCAATAGAAGAACTTGTGTTTTAGTATAGTGCCCTTAATAGCAGTCAAGTACTTGTATCACTCTATTTAATGGCACTAATAAGTGCTTTTAACAGTTTGTGTATTTTTCCCAAAGAGCAAGGTGCACAAGTTGATGTTTGATGTCTGACAGATGCTTTGGAACTGTCCATCAGGGTCTTGGCTTCCCTAAACCTGCCGGCTGCTCTGGAGGACCTCTCAGGAGACTCTATCCCACAATCCATTGCTGAGAAGGCCCGAGCCGTCGTGCAGCTGGGAGGACTGCAGAGCATCGAGCAGCTGATCAAAGACCTGCCTGAGCTTCTGACCCGCAACAGAGAGATCCTGGACGAGGTCAGAAACCCACTGAATTATACATAGGCTACTGCACTTTGTAGATCCACTTTGTGTAACCACAAATTTATTTAAAAAGTAAAGCAGACATTTTTAGTTTTTTTTTAACTGCAGCCTTTGTAAAAGCTTGTTTGTCATATGGGTTTGCTTTCTTGACAAAGAAGCAAATTAATGGAATACTGTTTAGCAGCTTTTCTACCACCTACTACTAGAATGCTAAAAACTCAAAATTGTCCCTAATGGCAGAAATCCCAAATCAGGATCATCATTAAATTCTAATCCACTGATCTGTGGGCCAAGGACTGTCTGTCCACCAGCTTCAGCCAACCCTCTTCTCTTTTTTTAGACCTCTTCAGACGGGAGTAAAAACATAAAACACAAACTGCTTCCAAGTCTGTTGGCAGAGTTGAAAAGTCTACACTAAAATGTCCTAATTTCCAGCCCCTTCGATAGCTCAGTTGGTAGAGCGGAGGACTGTAGAGTGTAAAATGTCCTAATTTCCCCCAAAAATGTAGTCGGTTGTGTTTTATTAAGACAATTGTCAAAAACAAAAATAAATAAAACTGAAAATTACATTTCTGCTTGCCAAAAAGCTGACTTTGTAGCGACTTGAAAGTAGTGCTGAAACAATTAATCAGCTTTTGATTGAAAGAAAATTGGACACATTAAATAGAATAATTGTTGAAGTTATGTATCAGGCCAAAATGTCTTTGAACTCTTTGAATGAATATGCTTTTTTGTTGTTGCTTTTTTGACATTTTATAGACAAAACAATTCATTGATAAATCAATCAAATTAATTGATAATTGTTAGTTTCTGCCCTACATTAAATTATGGTCTGTATAGTTGCAATGAGATGACTGAGTAATAATTATACTTTAGAAAAAGTGAAAAATACAATCTCTGTACAAACAATAGCATTTGTCCTTGAAATATATATATATATATATATATATATATATATATAATTATATATATATATATATAATTATACTTTAAAAAATAGTCCTTAAAAGTCAGATAATACTTACACGTGGTTAAAAAACAACAAATTCATACTTAAGGTGTAATCATCTGAGGATCTGCTGTGTGTGTTGTTAAGGCACTCAGTATGTGTGTGTCTGTGTGTTGTGTTGTATTCAGTCTCTGAAGATGCTGGACAATGAAGAGACGACCGACAACGAGCTGAGAACTAAGTTCAACCAGCGCTGGAACAGAACCCCCTCTGGAGACCTCTACAAGCCCCTTCGTGCAGGTACACAAACACACTAAAAAACATGTCCTTCCTGTTTGAAGTTTGTGTTTGTCTCCATGTCATCCACTTTTGACAAAGCTCTTATCCTTGTCTCTTCCTCTTTCCTTTCTCCTTCCCCCTTGTCACCTCTAACCTTACCTCCTTCCCTCCCTCCCTCCCTTCCTTCTCTCTCTCTCAGAGGGAGCTAACCTCAGCAACATCTTGGACAAGGCCGTACAGGCAGACCAGGTGGTGAGGGACCGCTACAACACCCACTGTGAGATGATCACCCTGCTGTGTAAACCAGAGAACGAGCTCAATGCTGCCATCCCCTCCGCCAACCCGACTAAGACACTGCAGGCCCGGGCACTGTCTAGCTAGTTTTGTATTATTTATATTTATTTTTTTGTGGCTTGGGCAACATTTTGGTTTTTAGCTGTGTGTGTGTGTGTGTGCGTGTGCGTGTGTGTGTGTGTGTGCGTGTGCGTGTGTGTGTGTGTGACCTCCTCACAAGGTATTTTGTATGTCATGTAAACATAGATTCCTGCTTTAGAAACATCCTGTGGACAATGTGTGCTTCAGGGCAGTGTCCCTCCTCTCTACAGCAGCTCCATTTTTCATTTTGTTTGCTGACTTTGCATTGTGTGTCACTGGGGAACTTAAATAACTAAGCAAGCAGAACTGTAAAAGCGCAAGGAAGAAGTGCGTGTTGCTTCACGGCTACACTGAATTCACGCTAAAGTGGGGGAAAAAAAACAACAGTATATTGCAGTCATCCTAAGGGTGAGCGGTCAGGGGGTTAGGTTAAGTGATGTAGAAGTTAAGATGTATGTGCATGTCCAATCCACAACTTTACTGCTCTCTTTGTTCACTGTGTTCATCTTCTCTATCGTCACCTAGGTAGTGAACGTGCTGCGCTCCCAGCTCGTCCAGCTGGACGAAATGAAGAAGGAGAGGGAGACCCTAGAGGGAGAGATCAAGGCTGTGACCTTTGACATGTCAACCACCTTCCTGACTGCGCTCGCCCAGGACGGGGCCATCAATGAGGAGCAGCTGTCGCTCTCCCAGCTTGACCAGTTGTACGGCGCCTACAACCAGAGGGTACAGGCCACCATCCGCACGCAGGAGGAGCTGCTGGGACAAGTTCAGGTATACAAACACACACAGTTTTGGAAGATTGATGTTATTTCAGAAACAAAATATTGATTGAGCAGCAAGGTGGCCATTAAAGAAGTTAAAGAGAGAAATTTAAATAAAAGAAGTTAAAGAGACCCTTTCTTAATCAGGTCATGTGTCAGAAGAGTGAGCTAATAATGACGTTTCACCTTCTTGGGAAGTAGAGCAAACAAAAAGTGAATTTCCTTAATGGAATCAATGAAGCATTACCTAATATTAAAAAAATCAAATAAAAAAATCACATGCAAGCAGTTACACAGGCACAGATAAAATCTAAAGAGTGAGTTAAACCCAGTTTGCCCTCTCAATGGCAAAGTGCCACTGTGTGAAGAAATAATTTATAGTTTACTGTGCTTAAACATACTTGTGTTCAAGAGGTGTCAGCGATTAATCTCCTCAATCTGTGATCTATCTTTTCAACCTGTGATCTCCTTCCAGACCTCCCACCAGGAGTTTAGCAGTCTGAAGCAGTCTAACACGGAGGCCAACCAGAGGGAGGAGGTCCTGAAGAAGCTGGCTTCGGCCCATGACAGCTACGTTGAGATCAGCAACAACCTGCGCGAAGGCACCAAGGTACTCACTCAGCACAACACACCGGCACACACGTGCCTCAGCAAGGATGCACTGTACTGCAGTAATGCATATCTTGTTGGAAACTTTCTACTTCTTTTTTTTTGTGAGGTAGTTGGCAAGCCAAGTGATTTATTTTTGTCCCCTTTTGTTTCTCCCGCCTCAGTTCTACAACGACTTGACAGAAATCCTGCTTAAGTTCCAGAACAAATGCAGCGACATCGTTTTCGCTCGCAAGACAGAGCGGGATGAGCTACTTAAGTATGTACTTTCCTGGTTTTTGATTGGTTTGTCTGACAGTCTTATGGGCTGGCCAGGGAGTAAAGTTAGGCCAATCAGCAGTTTTACATTTGTTTCTAGTTTGTAGATTGATTTGATTTTAACACTGTAGTAGCCAATTCCAGCATTAGTTTTAAGGTGTGTTGCAGTATAAGAATGAGAGCTGATAAATGCATGCAGTAATGATGCATGCATATGAAGGGAACGTTGCTGCACAGTCACTCTTTGTGATGCTTGAATTCTTGTTCCAGGGACCTGCAGCAGAGCATCGCCCGAGAGCCCAGTGCTCCATCCTTCAACATCCCTGCCTATCAGAGCAACCCAGCTGCCCCCGCTGGTGGCCCAACCCCTGCCCCCAGGACCGTCTTTGTAAGCAGTCACTCAAACAAACTATCACAAAGCCAAATGTTCAATACCACTGCAGCAGATTTGAGGCTGATGGTTAGGTATTGATCTGTCTGTCTTCTTTCTCTCTACCTGATAGACCCAGCAGCCTCAACAAGCCCAGCAGCAGCCCCAGGCGAAACCCATGCCCCCAGCCAGGCCTCCTCCACCGAGCTTCACCCCTCAGGCAGCCTCCACCATTCCCACCAATGCACCGGCCACTGGCCCTCCCAGCAGCAACCCACCACCTTTGGCCCCACCATCCCAGGCTCAGGGACCACCTTACCCCAGCTATCAAGGCTACCCAGGGTGAGTTTCCCATCACAACATGCCGATTTTTGAGTACAAATTGACCCACATATGTCAGGATAGAGTTAACATGATTTTATCCTCCTTCTCGCTCCTTTTAGAATTTTTATAGTAAAAGCATTTTATCCAATGTAAATCAGCTGACCCCTTAAATTGTTCTGAAAAGATATGTCTCTTTACTGGATCTGCTCCGACACATGTTGCTAGAAATTACTTGTAATTAAGTAAAGGAATGGTTTTCTTGCACAGTGTTGGATAATACCACTCTACTGTACAGTAAATGGGTAGCTGGAGCCAGCAGCCTCTTTGCTTAGCTTAGCATAAAGACTGGAAACGGTAGCAAACAGCTAGCATCTCATATCATCATAACTTTTTAGTTTAATCTGAACAAAAACCGAGGTGTAAAATCAACATGTTGTGATTTTATGGCAAGTTACTGTACGTGTTGTAACTTCAAAGTGACTTCCTTAGTCTTGTCATCTCTGTGACGTTGCAAGGCAACCAACCTTGACCCCAGGGTAGTGTTTCCCTTCTGCTTTAAGTCTCAACATTTCTCACATTTCAGATTTAAAAATAAACAAGATATAACATGTTAATTAGTGAGCTTTAGAGGTGCTGGTAGGTGGATTCTTTTTCCGCTGTTCTCAGTCTTTAAGTTAGTAAGAGGGGTATTGATCTTCTTATCTTACTCTTGTAAAGGAAAAGCAAATAAGCATATTTCCCAAAATATTGAACGTTTTAAATTTTAAAGTTTGTTTTCTCTGTTGTGGTGTCCACCCAGGTACTTCCAGATGCCTATGGGCTACAATCCTTATGCTTATGGCCAGTACAACATGCCCAACATGCCCTACATGCAATACCAGCAGACTCCAGGACAGGGAGGCTACCCAGCACCCCCTCCTGCTGGACAGCCCTACCCTGGCTACCCCCAGCAACCCCCTCAGCAGCAGCCCTACTACCCTCAGCAATAACTCCTCTCTCCATCCCCCTCATTCCCCTTCTCACCAGTTAACACCAAATAAAAAATAGCCCCAGCAATAACACTGCATCTCCATTAGCTCCCACTCCTCTCATCTTTTGTTTTCTCTCACTAACCGCAGCTATAGAAACCCAAGTGAAGGGCAACCTCGAAGCTGCTTTGCACTTCTCTCTGAAATACTTTATTACTTTGTCACCCTTTATTCCTTTCTCCTTTACATCTCACCCTCCCTTTTTCTGTCCTAGCTCATGTGTGATGGGTTCTGACGTCACCTTTCTTAAACTATCTCAACTTTCACCAATGCACTAACCCCCTCTTTTTTTTTTTTTTTTTAACGTACTCATTTTCTAATGGTTTTGTTGATTGTTTAATTTAAACCCAAACTGGTTTCCATTGATAACTGACTTTGTCTCGGCTGGACTGCTGTACAACACTCATGGAGACGCACAGAATCCTAGGATTCCTTCGTTTCCTGGTTTGGGTGTATGTGTTGGGTGGGTGGATGGTTGGTCATTACTAGTCATGCCACTGTTTGGAGGGCACAGCCACATCCTAACTCCCCCACCCACTCAATCAACCCCCAGTGCTTCTATATCAACTATATTCTTATTTTTGTAATGAATACTGATGCCTCGCTGATGTAAAAACCTATAAAAACGAATGGCCTGTAGGTTTTCTAATGTAGATGATGACTGTTGAGAGTTCTGCTCTTTTTCTTTCGCTCTTTTCTCTCTCACACCCAGGGAATGTTCGTATATTTCTGTGTTACAATCAGAGGCTATACAAGTGGGAGAAATGTCTCTATTATATAAATATATGTATAAATAAGACTTTGTGGTTAACCGAGACACTCTGTGTGCTGCACTTTCATGCTCTTTGTGTTTATTTTTATTTCTCAGCTCTAATGTGATTAAAAACATCAACTGCCAGCCAGAATTTCTTGTCTTTACATATTGGATGTCTCGTGTTTTTATCAAACTTGAGATTTGTAAAGCAGCCAGAAGAGGGCAGTCCTGCAGCTCACAGAGGGAGATGCGGCTGAGCAACAGTTTGCCTGCCATTGTCTCTCCTTTCAGCCAATCAGAGGGTGAGTTATGCCATCAACAAATCGGGCGCCTTTTGACCTCCAGAGCTTTAGGGGCAGATCCCATTTAGATGACATGCAAATTACGTTCCATTGAGGTCGTGGTCTCATCCAATCATATTTCCCTGCAGGTTATTTCTCCACAGACAGATTTCATCCCTAGATATTTATTCAGTGTCAGGAGACGCTAATGATTGTGTGTGTGTGTGTGTGTGTGTGTGTGTGTGTGTGTGTGTGTGTGTGTGTGTGTGTGCGCGCGCGCGCACAGATGGCAGCGCAGTGTGATGTCTGGAAGGATGCATGGAGATGTTGGCAGAGAGTTTCTGGTCCCCTGCCTGCAACCATCACTCTACTTCTCCATTTTCCCCTCTCTTCTATTCATCTAATCTGTCTTCTTGAGTTCCTATCTGCTCGATTCTTTCGGGGAAAAAAACCACCATATTTCACTTCATTTACCCCCAGCACTCTCCCATCCTTTGTTTTTCTTGATCAGTTCTTTTTGCTTCTAAGCTTTTTGTGTATACCACCTGTCTTTTTATATCCTCAGCTGCTATCTCCTTCATTTATTTTCCCTCTCCCCTGGTTCGTCTGTTTTTGTTTACCATTCGTCTCTCCTTGCTGTCCAAGCCTGCAAATCGTTGGCAGTGAGTTGTCTTCACTGGTCAGTATCTTTTGGCTCATAAACGTCTCATAACATCACGTCACTCTACCGTGTGTATGTGTGTGTTGTGAAAGTGAAACTCACAAGGAAGGATACACACTTTTAATCAGATCTAACAGCTCACATCTACTGGAAGTGACACAACACATATACACAGCCATGTTCCTCTCTATCCCTCTATACAGCATGCCGTTGCTGCCAAAGCCAATTGTAGCTGTGGATGTGTTTATCAAAGGTGTCTGTGCGTCTCAGGCGCTTAATTTTAACAAGACGTTCTCCACCAGAGGAGTGTCATATTTTAATTGGTCTGAAACAGAATAAAGGCAGCGAACAGCGCACTGTGGTGACAGGTATTAATTACCTTCTGCTTAATGGCTCCCAAACTCAGCACTGTGCCATATTGGTGCTCACACTATTTTTACTCCCCCACTCTTTTCTCTCCTCCTCACCATGTGTTTGTCCGCAATACGGCTGAATCAAGGGTTTTCTTTGGCGATGTTGATAATTAGACAAATACTTGATTAACAAAGCATCTTCTCTTATACAGTGATTCCCAACTCAGGGCACTAATGCATTTGCCAGGGGGTACATGTAGCTCAATTAATTTAAATATAAATTATGATTAAAACACATAAAGGCTATATGTAATATATCTATATATAGCCTATATATAATCCACATTGAGTGCGCTGTAACACCTAGCTAAACACTAGGTTGCAATTGAGATTAAGTTAACTAGACTAAGCTAGGAAGTCTAAGCCGTTAGCTAAAGGTACGGATAAATTGTTCAAATAGCTAACCAAATATAATTTTGAATCCATTTAAATAAGGTTAGCTATTTAAAGTAATGAATAAGCGGTTGGAATAGTCAGCTTAAAGGTGCCCTGCCATACAAAACCGTTTTACTTGCATTTTTTAAAATATGTTAGGTCCATATGTGTTTGTGTTATGTTGTGAAAATGAACTGCTACCTCCTTTCTCAGCTCTAGCCACTGAAGAAAAATAAGCAGAGAAATCAGGCCAATTACAAAAGCTGGTCAGTCTGACATCATATTATCTGAGCTCATTACTATTCATGAGCTCGCCCAGTTGGGCTGGGTAAAGGATTCTGACAGCCAGGCTCTCATTGGCTAGCTGTTAGCCAATCAGATTCAAACCGCTTAGCTTGTTGAATATTAATGAGAACATGCCGAAATCGAGCTGAGTCTTCCTGTAGGCTTTCTATACCAAACTAGAATAGCTTGAAACAAGGTAACCAAGGCATTTTTTCCACAAAAAAATGTTACAGAGTCCATTTAGAAATTACCACAAAGTAATGAAATGTGTGTGGCAGGGGACCTTTTAAAGTAATGAATAAACTATTCAGATAATTATTTAAAGGTACAATATGTAATATTTACTGTATTAAATACCAAAATGACCACAATATGTCATCAGACATTAAGGAAACATGCTAAGCTGAAATACTACCTTTTCTGACAACAATGCTAAAGCCAGTATTTTCTCCTTTTGAAATTTCGGTTCTGTGACAGAATGTCTGTTTGTGTTTTGGCTTGTGTGTTGTTATCAACTGCCAGTAACAAACCCCGGGTAAATATTGGAGATGTATTTGAAAGATGGAGACAGCTTAGAGCCCAAAAGGACGCCGATTTGGCTTATTTCCTTCTGAACAGGTGGTTAAGCATTAGCTTCAGGCTAATTTACACGGCTACTAGGGACGGGTGTACTCACGTTGAATTATATAGAGTACTCTAGTTGGTTACTCGCAAAACAATTTAGACCCAACCAGTGAAGTGATCCCGACTGGTCCTGGCTCACGCCACTATGCTAACACGCCATAACTGCTAACGTTAATGGAGGATCAGGCAAGCGGACCGTAGCTGTTTACAACGTGTAGCCTGTTCAGCGGCCGTAGCCAACAAATGGTGAGTAATTTTAAGCCAAGAAAGCATTGTTTTAAATCGGGTAGAGAGGACCGTGAGTTTGCGCTGTTTTTAGCGGTTGTTGCTGTAATTTTAAGCCAAGAAAGTGTGTCTGTCAGTCGGGTAGAGAGGACGGCGAGTAGCGGGTTTTGCCGTAATTTTAAGGGGTAGAGAGGACGGCAAGGCAGTAATTTTAAGCAAGGATAGGGTGGTTGTCAGTCGGGTACAGAGCTCCGAGTATGGGCTTTTCTGATTGTCAACATAGCCAGCATCTAACGTTAGCTGCGCTGTGGAGTAATGTCTGGCTACGTGAGACTAGCTTCTAGCAACATTGTTGGATGCTGCGTTCTCAACCTGGCAACCTCCGTGAAGTAACTATTTTCAATGCTAATTGTCAGTATTACATATTGGACCTTTTAAAAGTAACGGTTGTTGAAATAAATAGCTAACAATACCAAAAAAATTGTTGAAATAGTAAGTTACAATTACGGATAAGCAGTTGAAATAGTTAACATGTTATCTAAAAGTAATGGATTAGTCAGTTGGAATATATAGCTGAAAAATAATGGATAAGCAGTTTGAATAGTTAGCTAAAAATATGATAATGAATAAACCGTTTAGATATAGAAGTAATGAATAAACGGTAGAAATAGTTGGCTAAAAGTAAATAATAAATGGGCTTAGTGAAAAAGTTAAAGGTAGGCCTAGTGGACAAATAGTTGAACTATATTAAAGTAATGGATCAATTACTTTTAGCTGACAATGGTTGAGACAGATAGCTAAAAGTAATGGATAAATCATGATTAATAGATAGTTCGTTGAAACCACGTTTCTGCCACTCCCATGTAGCTACAATGACCAATGCAGTCCAAAATGACCAAAACATTGGCAGTTCAATTGTAGGCCTACAAAATAATATTGAAACATAATCACTTTTATTAATTGATAGTGTTGAATATCATCCAGTTTAAAATAAACTGTAATGAACAAATAAAAAATATGATGGCAGCAAAGTGTGCAGATGCTTTGGCTTTCATTTTGCTTTCGGTCTTCCTTCCATAAAGTGCACTGTGAAGTAGAAATGTGTGGGGGTTTTTTTAAGGTAAGAATGGCATAGCGCTAAATTTATGGTGTTAATTTGTTCATTCTGTTGGCTTACAAGTTGCCAGTATCTGTGCATGTGCGTTGGCTGATAATTTTGCCTCAACGAAACAGCTCTCTGGCCCTGGTGTATGTGAAGGGTTTTTTTGTGCTTTTTTTCCATAGAAGCGAGATGCCTGAAATAGCTTTGATTGACAGGTATAGAGACTCCGTTACTATAACAACTACCTCCTGGCTCTCATGAGCACTTCTCTCTCTCTTCCTTTCCGCCCCCCTCACCTCTTCTCTTTTCATTTTCCTTTACCAGCTCTCCTTTTTACCCCCGTCTCCCTCTCACCCCCTCACTATGTGCTTGTGTGGGTGTATAGGGAAGAGATTATGAAAAAGAACTCCACTGCAATATTCCTTCACATGGAGATGTTTGTGTTGCAAGATAGAGGCCTGGCACTAGCTATTGGATCTAACCTGTGTGGGTGGGGGTAGGCGAGAGTGGGAAGATAAAACATGCTTATACAACACGGGGAAATAAGCCTTTTTATATTCCCTTCGTGTTTCCTTTTTGGTGCTTGTTCTTCTGTCAGGTTGAGCTGCTCTGCTTGTATAATCAAGTCAGTCCACCGCACTGTGCTCTTGCATGTGTGCGTGTGTGGGTGTCTTTGCATGCATGCCCGCACTTGTGTCAGCAAGCGACACAGTGAGGCCACCCGATATGAAGAGTGAATTTCAAGCACGATAGAATCTAGTGGGACTGACACTGGAGAGCACAGAGCGGCAGAGAGAAAGTGTGTGAGTTTGTGTGTGTATGTGTGTGCACTGCTGGGAAGAAGACGGACGTCATTGCTGCCACCTGCTTTAGTGGGACAAAGGCCAGACACATACACACACTTGCATATGCAGACAGCCAAGCAGAGGTCAAAGCAATCTCTTAACATAGCATTAATGATATGATTTACTTAACCTTCTTACACTTAAACTATCTCAGGCCCTCCATCCCTTCCTGTCAGAGTGCCCCGTCCCTCTCCTCCCCCATGTCCCTGCCTCTCCTTTCATCTCCCCATCTCTGAGTCATCACACAGGGTGAGAGGTCTGAGGCAAAACAAGCTGCCAGAGTTGGACATGCCATAACAATGCACACGTGTGTGTGTGTGTGTGTGTGTGTGTGCGCTTGTGTGTGTGCCTGTGTGTGTACATGTGCACGCAGCTGTCTCAGAGCTGTCATCAGGAGAAAGGAGGGAACATTTCCAAGTCTTACTGTAAATACAAAAGCACACAGACTGTCCATATATACTGTATGTGTGTGTGTGTGTGTGTGTGTTGTCAGCTCTCACTGCTGTGGCTTTCTCCAGAAGTTGCTCTGCCGCTTTATTGATTGGTTGTCTCACTTTGTGGCAGGAAATGAGTTGGCAGGTCTCAACACCTGTGTGACCCCAGCTGCAGAGAGCTCCTGTAATGATCTGAGCTCGGCTGCCTGGGTCTTGTGATGCAACCTGCTCTTCATTTGGCTCAGACCAACAGCACACCCTCAGCCTCTCTCGCGCACAGAAGATAGATACTACTCTTGTCTGTGTTTCAGATCACATAACAAGAGCACCTGTAGTGGTCTGTACTCCCTTCTGCATGTTGCTGAAGTTTACAGTTTAAAAAACTGAGATGTGCGTCACCTAAGTGTTTTAATATTTATGTATTTGATGCTGCAAATTGACCATTGCAACTCCTATCGGTATTTTTGATCTAAACTTGTGCTGATGTCGACCTGCTTGGTGGTAGTTTGGGGGCATTTCTGCACCGTTTGCACAGAGGGGCCATAATTCCGAATTAATTAGGCTACGATTCACGGGGGAAGGCGCAGCCCATAATAAGACATTTAAAACAGGATGGGATCTGGTATCCAAGTGCAGGGTATCCATAGAGACCGTTGCTATGGCGGAGGAAAATCTCACCTCATTAGGAACAAATATAAATAGCCTTGCGACTCAGCTTATGGTCATGATGCCCACGGCTGAGAGAACAGGCTCAGAGGCTTCCAGGTCAACGATACAGGATGAGAGTTAGGATGCGGAGAAAGTGATAAATGGACGAAATGATTTAAGAGAATTAAATGGAAGGAAGGAGGGGAAACAATGAAGGTTTGGATGGAGGGAGGGAAAAGATTGAGTTCCTGAGGATGGGAGAAACCGGAGAGGATGTATGTGTGGGAAGGAAAGAAGAAGATAGATGAGGAAAAGATTCACTGTTGTCTAATAAAAATCTCTCAAATGTCAACCTGTTTGTTTTTTTTAACTAAAATTGTTTAAAGGAGCTTCATGACCCCATATTTTTTGAAAATCAGTGAATTAACATGCAGTGTGCTTTACAATGAAATAAAATCCCGAGACAGGATCAGGCAACAAGCAAGAGAAAGATATAATCCCCAAATATAAGTGCAAAAGAAAGCATGACTGAAATAGCCTAATGAAATGGTGTGGATGCCTTGTGGAAATAAGGCAGAATTATTTTTTTTCTTCATCTCCAAGAACTGACTTTTGCAGAACCGGCGTTTTCTTTTTCCCAGGGACGTACATAATGAGCGAGGAGGGGAGAGGAAAGGACGGCTGGCGTTGTGGGAGGAAAGATGGGAGTGGGGGCTGTGAGAGAAGCTGACAGCCAAGTGTAGAGGTGACAGATGAGAGCGAAGAGAAAACTCGAGACATCCACCACTGATTACATCAACAGGTCTGAGCCTCTCCAGGTATGCTGCAGTGCAGCACAGTATTACTACAGTATTGACTCATCCCTGTTGTTGACCGTCCGGAGGTCCTGTATGGACTTTATCTGTCTCACTGTTTCCTGTGTTTTACTTTCTCTTTCTATTCCTTTGTAGCCGGCTGCCTCTCTTCAGCGTGCGTGCATGCGTTCGTATGTGTGTGTGTGTGTGTGTGTGTGTGTGTGTGTGCGTGCGTGCGTGCGTGCGTGCGTGCGTGTTGAAAGTCTGGTTAGTGACATAAGACCAAATAGGCCGAATGTACTCCGGGTTCCTGTTCAAACGTGCAATGTTATTATTCCTTACATCCGGAATCTCTTCATTTTCATTTAGTAGGTGCAATTATTGCACGACACAATTTCCTCATCTCCCCTTTTACTCGTTAATTGCATTTAAACTGCTGAAATTTAGCTCCCAGATTATATTAAATCTTATAACACAATCAGTCAGAGATCCATTTGCAGTTTGAATGACCTCATAGCGGTGGACGATGTGTAGCCGTTGCAAATTTTCAGGCAAACTGGTCAATTAAGGAAGAAAAAGCACTGAGACTCCGTCCTCTCGATGCAAATAAACCTTAAAAGCTCGTCGGGGCTTTCTGTTCTTCAAAGCTAAATGGTTTTCTCTGCCTTTGTTGTGAACACTGTGTTTTCAACTCGGGAACAAAGGTGTCTGCGACTGAAAGATGAAAACTGCGACAACTGATGAAGATGGTATAGAGTTCAGACGTGCTTTTTTGTAGGCTGTCTAATTGAGGAGATTGTTTGATTCCTCTTCCTCTGCATTTCTCTCTCTGAAGACCTGTCAAACTCACAATCAGCGAAAACAACATGCATAGAAGGATTCGAGGAGCGGGAGGGAAAAAGAGTGGAGAAGGAAAGACAGTGTTTAGGAAGAAAAGGAGGGAGTTTACGCCCACCGCCTATAGAGATGAGAAGCCAGGCAGAGGATGGGGAGAATGTGTGGAGGAAGCAGTGTTTGAGTGCCAGAGCTCATCAGCCTGTCAAACATCCGTTATAGACCACAAACCCACACAGCCATTGCACTGCTGAGGTCTGTCACTTAACAGGTGCACTTCTTTCACGTTCACACACACATTTTCTCTGATACTGTATGGTGTGCATGTGCGTGCGTGCGTGCGTGCGTGTGGCCACATTTACGCACATTGAGCCTGTCCACAGAGCATCCCGTCTTGGATGATTTACATACAGCTGAAGGTGATCCACTGTAAGTCACTTTCATTGATCAGAAAATAAAACCAGTAAGGAGGATTCTTTATACTAATACTTCCTTCACCCAACTCCTGAGCTCCTGTTTTAGCTCTGCGCTGGCACAATCGGAGTGCGCAATTTCAGGCCAACCTACGTTCGAACCCATATTATTCCTCACTGTGCTCAGAGTTTTGTAATTCTGACTGCTGACGCACCGCATCTAAATTCATCATCCACTTTCTCTATGGGGTTACATCAGGGCTTTTTTGTTTTTTTACCTCATATATTTAGGTACAGTTAAGACCACAGGAGCCCCATCAAACGGGTATTTTTGTTTCTATTGTGGGTGGGAAATGAAGCACCAAATGATCTCTTATTAATTATCAATGAATGAATTGAAACCTTCTCAATGGGTCTCTCCTATATCCTGGACCCTACATTGTGATCTGGACTCCTATATTTTACTCCTTTTCTAGTCCCTATGTGACTTCATTAACAATTTCAATAGCTTTAGATGCATTTGGAAGCAAATTCTTCGTTTGCAAATCAGCAGTGACATCTTTCCGCATCCTACCAATGAGAAATGTGATGTCTGTGCTAATGTAAATGCTGTTGTGGTGCAGAATTGTGAGTCTGGATAGATCATACACTATTTTAAGATGTAACCTTTTCAGAGGATCTTTCACTTACCATTTACCGTATAAAAAAGAGCTCCTGCAGGGATATTAAAAATGGTCATAGCATTCTGTAATCCATTATGTAAATAACCATGATTTTTGAATATTTTGAGAATAATAGGTTTTCTGACATAAGCATTAATGACACTTTATCATAGGGATTCAAATTTTCTTTCATACATAATATATAATCAGATATTTTACATAAAAGAATTTGATTGTTTTAGATTTAAAGAGGAACTTCATTATTTTTCAACTTGGACCCCATTTTCCCATGTCTAAGTGACTAATGGGGACAACAATTTTTTGAAATTGGCCCAGTATTTGAGCGAGAGCCCTGCAGCCGCAAAATGTAATCCTATGGGGCAATGATGCACCGTTAATGTACATCCAGGAAAGGGCTGTTTTTGCCACAGACAGGCTAAGATTGTTATTTTAAGTGTCTGACTAAGGTATGGTATCCTTTCGCTTTGCAGCCCGTTTTGTGGCTGCCGGCTACAGGGCTCTCGCTCAATACTGGACCAACTGTTGTCCCCATTAGTCACTTATAGGCACAAAAACATGGGAAAATTGTTTTAGTTAGAAGTTCACCATTAACTTATAGTCATTGCACAAAGTAAGTACCAGTACAACAAAATGCAGTTTATCATCTAAATACACAATATACAAAATGTATAGTCCAATTGAATGGCAGCTGTGATATGCCACTAATGTAACTACAATATGTACAGTATTATGGACAGAAACCCATAAATAGCATGTACAGTAGAATGAGTCTGGTTTTGTGATAAACAGTAAAAACAGCCAGCAGGTGTAACATGTACAGAGTGGGCAAAGTTAAATAAACACAGTCAGTCAAATATAGCCTTGATAAGATTACAGGATGTGCAAATGAGCCTAAGTGAAATGTACAGTATCTTTATTAGGACTACATTTTCAAACTTCTATGTGTATTTATATATTATCCTTATGATTTGGACAGTGTACAACATTTGAATTAGAAAGCCTCCACTCAGCATGTTTTACCTCATTTGAATAAAGCAGCAAGTCTGTTGCAAAACATCACGAAGACCATTATTCTTATCCTGAGAAATAGTTCACATGAAACTAAAATCATGAAAATTATGTATTCTTAATTAGAATTAAAGAAAGGCTGTGCTGCTGTGTCTCACTGAGGTTAAGAAGAAGCAAAGGAGGAGGTATATTTGTCTGTTTCTTGTCTGTGGCTGTCTAGTCACCCGGCCACATGCTCCATCATAGTTTAAATATTCATAGTGCGCTCTCTGAATATTCATGAGGCCCCTATCAATATTCATGAGCTTCACTTGTTGAGGTGTCACTCGATCTCTTGTACACACATGCACACAGACATTTACACACACTGATGATCAAAGGCGATAGCTATGTCTTGGGCAGATTCAGAACCAGTGGTGTAAGTTACTCTAGAGCTGTGATGTAATGGTAAATAAAAACTGGCAAGTCCATTACATTCATAAAACTAGTGACCATCTCATAGTAAAGGAATAGTTTGAAATTGTGGGAAATATACCTGTTTGCTTTTTTGCCGAGAGTTAGATGAAAAACGTGCGTACGATATTAGAAGTTAATGCCAGCAGCTGGTTAGCCTATAGACCTGAAATTGAGACAACAGCTAGCCTAGCTCGCCTAGCACCTCTACAGCTCACTAATTAACATGTTATATACCATTTGTTTAATCAGTACAAAAACCAATGTGGAAAAGCGACATTTCACTGTTTTACAAGAGGTTATGTGCCAGGCAACCACGTAAGATTAAAGAAAGGTAACTGCTCCTGGCTAAGAAGAAGTCAAACCCACAACACCCGGTAAAATGGCAGATTGTAGTTTTTACACTTCACTTATGTACATAATAAACTGACTAGATATATTGTGTTAATTGGTGAGCTTTAGAGGTGCTGGTAAGTGGTTTTCTTATCTTTAGACTGTTTTCCCCTGTTTCCAGTGTTTATGCTAAGCTAAGCTAACTGGTTGCTGGCTCCAGCTTCATATTTACTGTACAGACATTAGTGATATCAACCTTCTCATCTCACTCTGACTCTTGTCAAGAAAGGGAATGAGCATATTTCCCCAAAAGTCAAACTGTCCCTTTAAATAGTGTAACTTAAAAAAGTGTTTTTTAAGTTAATAATGAACTGAGTATTGAACACAGACACACGCTAAGTCTGACTGTGTCCTTTTAAGGGTAATGTGCTGGCAGATATTATATGGACTTACTTTATGTGTCTATTAGAGGAGGTAGTGAGTTTACCCTTCACGGCCTGCCTGAAAGGAGGGCCACCCTGATCCTAGTTCCAGTAAGGTCTTTAAACAGACATCCCTGCACCTCAGTGAGGCTCTGGAACTGATGTAACACACACACACACACACACACACACACACACACACACACACACACACACACACACACACACACACACACACACACACACACACACACACACACACACACCAAATCAGCTGTGCACTTTCTAATGAGGTATGTTTATATAACAAGCCACAACAGTAGCAGTATTTCTGTGCACACGCAACGGGAAATGAGCGCCACTGAGTCTGTCCTGTGTGCACACATGCCAACCATAGTGCCAGAACCAACAGACAGCAGGTGTGTGTGTGTGTGTGTGTGTGTGTGTGTGTGTGTGTGTGTGTGTGTGTGTGTGTGTGTGTGTGTGTGTGTGTGTGTGTGTGTGTGTGTGTGTGTGTCATAGGCAACCACTTTGTAGGACAGATTTTAGATTATATGGACACCAGTTGTCTGTGGATGACTCCAATTTGATTAAGCTGCATTAATGTTGAGCACAATGTAAAAGCATTCCTTGTAAGTCAGTAAAGTGTCATTCAAACATTACGTGTGTGTGTGTGTGTGTGTGTGTGTGTGTGTGTGTGTGTGTGTGAGATGGAGAGAGAGCAGTGATGCACACACATAGCAATGTGTGTGCATCAATTTTGGATGACGCACATCCTGAGTCCTGCGATCAGTCATCTCTGTAGTTTGTGGTTATAACTTTGAATCTGGTGCCCCTATAAGTCATATGTATATACAGTATGGACATGTATTGCCTATTGTTCATATATGTAGCATCATCACAAGAGCATAAAGATATTTCCAAAATACTATATTTTCTATTATGTATATGATATATACTTTGTTGTTGTCTTCTCTTAAGTGTCAAAATCAGTTCTGAGATTCAAAACTATTAAAACAGGGTCTGGTTCAATATTGATATTAAATTCTTCAGAAAAGTTCAGAGCACTAATTTTCTATCTGGGACAAGGGGTGAAGCTGCGAAGTCGGTTTGCCTTCTCCAGGCTACATTTATCACTTATTGGAGAGATCTCAGGTTATATCTTGTGTAATTCTGTTCTTGAATAATGGAGTCTGTGAATGATGTTGAACTGAATGAGACGAGAATTAATAGAACAAGAATGAATCTACTCTTGACTTGATGCCCCTATCTCCTCATAGATCTGTGTTTCTAGTTTATTCTCGCATTTGGTCTTCTTTCGTAGGAATTGTTAAACATCATAAGGCACAGCCTCAACTTGACCTGTTTATAAGGGGAGACTTGTCAAAAACAGAAGCACTTTTAAAATTAGCTGTATGGGTGTGTACGTAGTTTCTGATTTGCAGTAACCTGAAGACTTGTAGGAAGTCCACACTTATTTTACAACTAAGCACACAGATAAATGTTACTGACAGTACACATACCAATTGTGGGAAATAATTAACAAGTAAAGGTAGTATAACACCATAAAAAAACTGTACACATTGCATGGGAAAGAATGGGGGATTAATTGCTTATTTTTGCCCTGGGACCCTAGCAGGTTAATCTGACCATGTCCCCCAATTAATTATATTTGTTAAGAATGGGTGCAATTAGGTCTGTAGCTATCACTGGACTTGGACATACAGTATGACCTCAGTATTTTAAAAATGGACCTGGCCATGATACAGATATTAAGCTTGGTAGCATTCAACAAGATGCCATCCACATAAAAAGATATCTTATTACTTGTGTCTGCTGTGGTGAAACCAAAGATAGATAAGACTTGATGATTCAGCTTCAGATGGGCTCTTTGGTAAGTGCAAACAGACGTGGGTTAAGAATACCACGTCTCTTGCCCAAGGCTGTAGCTACCACTGAAGACACTGAGGTCTCATCCTCTGTCATACGTATTACACATGTTTTTTTTTTTAAGGAGCATACTCATCAAAATACAATGTTTTATTATGAATTTAAACCACCCAACAATATATAGGCCTACAAGTACAGCTGAAATGATTTGACAATTAAACACTTTTTTGACAGTTTCCAGCTTCTAAAATTTGATGAATTTTCTGCATTGAGTAGTTTCACTTTAGATACATTTTCCTGATGATACTTACATACATTTACTTAAGTAACATTTTCAATGTAGGACTTCTACTTGTAACAGAGTATTTTTACAGTGTAGTATTAGTACTTTTACTTAAGTAAAGGATCTGAATACTTCTTCCACCACAGCATTTTAGAGGGGAATATTGTACTTTCTCCACCCAAAAGTGTATAAAACAGTAAAAAAATATCCAGTTTGAGTGGTATAACTTTGGCCGTTTTTTTACTTAACTGCACAATCTATAGGACATATATATATGTGCAGTATATAAAAATGGTTGTATGTATATCCTTCATCATAATAAGAGGCTGGCTAAGTAGGCCTATCTTCTTGTTATCAATGAAATTATTATATTTTTTGACTTGGTAGTACCTGAAATAAAAGTGGCATTCCCAGTATGTTGAATAAACAAATCCCAATCTAAATACAGTTCTCGATCCCAATGATTAATGTTAGATCTCTAGGCAACAGATGAGAGGCTGACAGATCTTATCAGACTCTACAAGGCTGTCCTTTAATTAATATGCTTTCAGGGTGTACAGTGTTAATTTGACCATGTGAACTTCCTGTTTCTTCCTACATAAGAGCATTGGTAGAGAGCTGATTCAGATCTTTTCAAGTAAAATTAGCAATACTACAATATGAAAATGCTACATTACAGGTAAAAGTTCTGCATTGAAAATGTTGATTAGGTAAAAGTAGTCTATATAAATATTATTAGCATATATCAAGCAAAGGTAAATAAAAGTACTCACAATGCATAAAATGGGTCTTGTGAGTACTAATGTGTAGTACTAACAGTTGTAGCTGGTCGAGGGGATGCTAATTTTAACTACTTCATATGTTGGGTAGTTTAATCTATAATGGTGCCTTGTAGGTTTTGTGTCTAAAATCTTAATGTGTAAAGAAACCATAAAGCTGTCGAATAAATGTAGTGGAGTAAAAAGAAAGTAAGATGTCCCCCCTGTCCCCAGTGGAAATTACGCCCTAGAGTCCACCACTTCATACGAGGAAAATCTTTACGTTGACAAAGCTATAAGAGAGTATTTCTTGTTGTGTCCTCTCAAGTGTTGAAGTCATTTGTTGCAGTAGTAATATCGCATAGCAAGAGATATTTAATTGAGTTCAAAAGGAAATGGAAGACAAAGAGACAGACAGTATGCATGGGAGCGAGAGACAGGGACAGAGATGGAGATGAGTGGGCTGGTGGAGGGCTGGTTCTCGTGCATTGCTCGCGTGTGTGTGGGCGCGTGGCTTCGGGTTCAGAGCATAGAGCTGTCGGCCCTCCTCCTTTCCCTCCTTACTCCTCCCCCCGTTCTCCCCCCGTGCTCTCCCCCTGCTCCCGACAGAGACAGGCAAAAGACGGAGGAGGAGCAACGGACCTCACAGTCAACAGACAGCAGTAACGTTAGGTTGGTAGGCTACACCGGCAGAAGCCCACGGAGGGAGGAAGACATCACCTCACGGTAAGATAACGGACATTCTCACTGCGAAGACATCTCTCCGACTAGCTTGATTAACGGTTAGCGTTAACCGTTGGTTGACATCGACGCTTTTTTGCTGTCTAGTGATGCTGTTTTAGTCAGCGCTGTCCCTTAATTGTTGCTCGTACTTTTGCGATATTATTCACACCACATCATGGGTTAGGGCGATAAAAGAACACACTGGGTTAAGAAATATTTATAATTTTGCCCAAATTCTACTGAGTTGACGGTTAAAGGGCTCTAACTAGCTAGCTATCAGTCGCATTTCCCCCCGGGTCTGTAACGTTAGCGACACCGCTGAATGAATGATAACGTTAATTTAGGAGCCAGTAAATGTATTGTATTTTTTTTTACGGATTTTAACCAGAGATACCTCTCTTTATATGTCGTGTGGCTTGTGTGTGTTTGAGTGTACAAATGTGAGTTTTAAGGCGATTTAAGTTGCCTATATGTGACCCCGTGTTTCAGTAAGACAAAAGTCCCTTTCTGTAATACTAAGTTCCTGCTGTGTATCCTTCGCCCACCGTCCTCTACGCTGATCCACATGCAGCTGACAGCACGGTCAAGTCCCGGAGCAGGAGGTCCACTCCCTCCCGGGTGTAAAAATAGCCCGGTGTGGCAGCTTAGCCTGGGTCACGGTAATGCGACACACAAACACACGCACACTCTATCAGACACGGTTCCCATCGGTTTCCTGCATTCACCCATTCAAGAGGGAGGGTCCCATCCCGAGTAGATCGCACAAAGCTCCGTTATCGGTTTGTCCCTTTATGTAGGTCAACAGGATGCCACAGAAGTTGTGCATGAAGATGACACCTGTTTGTTTGCCTACTTACCGCATCCTCCGTTTAAACGTGGGACACAGTGAAGATGCCATCAGTTGTAGACTGAACTATACAGAGTTGCGATTGCGAAACTTAATTTTGTGTAAAGTAGCCCTTTAACACCAGCACTTGCTACTGTACTGTGTTGAATATATGCACCCCCACCCCCCGCCTTGAGGTTTGAGTTCAGCTGCAGAGCGACACAGCTGTCGCACCCACAAGTCACTTTGGTAATAAAGCTGGTGGTTGCTCAAAGGACGGTGTAACCTACATTTCTTCGCATGTCTAGCCTACTTTCTGTTTTTTGCTTGTCTTAAAGTAGATAGTGAAATAATGCTTGCCCTGTTTTATATGACTTTAATATGCAGCAGCAAGGACATACAATAAAATATGCACAGAAGGGAAATAATTCAGCTGCAAATGTAAAAGGTGCAGGCACACAGGATGCAACAATATATAAAAAACAAAAAAAATGGAGAAGTGAAAACTCCCTTATAAAGGAAAAGCAGTCCAATTACAGACTCCGGGGCAAAGCCTGTACAGATTATGGATAAACAAAGCACTGAATGCTTTGCCTCAAAATTCTCAATTATTTGAAACCAAAGAGACCTGCTCTCTAGTTCTGAGTCTATTGCTGAAACATTTCCTAATGAGCTCCGAGCTGAGGGAGAAAACATCACAAATCCCCTTTTAAATTCTGCTGCAACCTTAGAAACAAAACACAATCAGCTTCTAGCACCACAGGCACTGATGATTTCTATTTTCTATTTCTATTCTGTTTGGTTTTCAGGAGATGGAAGGGTGCAAGTAAAAAAGAATCCAGACTAGCAAATCCTTAGAGATGAGGAAACATGTACAGATAAATGTCTAGAAGTACAGAGGGCAGGATAATAAATCCAAGCATACAAGGTAAAATAGTCGACCTCAGTGTTAAACTGCCACTGATATTTATATTCCTGGTATTTTCAAGATACATTTTTCAGTGGTCTTCTTAATTACAAACATAATTACACTGGGCTTAAGCACTTAATGTAACTTGGTAGAGCTGACAATGGCCATCTCAAGTAGCTTTTGGATATTTCCCCACTGGCCTGCCTGTGTGTCAGTGTAGATGAGCCAGGCAGCTTTTGGCTGGAGAAGAAAGGTGTCCTGGTGAGTAGGTGGTTCTGAGGCTGGAGGCTTCGGGAAGAGCAGCAGATGGATGATGATGTAGCGGGTACTGGCGCTCCCTGCCTCCCGCCGCCATCCGTCACGCGCTAATGATCGTGTCACACCTTCTCCCCAGGCGGCCGGCCGCTTCTGCAGCGCTCAGCTCAAAAACTGGTAGCGCCACTCAAATCCCCTCTTCACGGCCGTCGGCTGAAAAGCCCGGAGGCAGACTACTGCAAGCCTCTCTATCACTAATTCTTCACTTCCCTCTTTCTCCATCGTCTTCCTTCACCCCTCTTTACCTTTAAAGCCCCTGCAGACTCTTTTCTCATCTCTCTTCATACCCTGCTTCCCTTGCCTCCCATTCATCTTGTTTTCTCTGTAGTGCATCTGCTCCACGTCGTTCTTTTCCCTCTCTTTCCCACTTATATCATGTCCCTGTTCGCTGGTATTGCTCTCAATTCACAGCTCTAATACAATTTAATACCAACATGCTTTCTCTTATTTTATACACAAAATTTCTTTGATTGCATTAATTAAAGGAGATGTGTTGTTTTTCCCTTGCCCCATCCCCTCCGCGAGGTCTAATGTCAGGGTCAGTTACAGTGCAGCACACATGGAGCTGGTCTGTTTGGCTTAAGGACAGCTCAGCAAGAACCAATTAGGGCCAGTTAGGGAGTCTCCCAAATTATTATGTCCTAAAGAGTGTTTAGGTGTCTTCCCTAGGTAGTATGCAGAAGCCCACCAAGCTAAGACAGTGATACAGATCGGCTGCAGCATCTGTCAAACAGTTCTGCTCTAATACTTTGCATATTATTTTCTTGATTGATCAATTATTCATCTTATCTGTAAAATGTGAGAAAATATTGAAATATGCTTTTCACGATTTCCTAGATCCCAAGGTGACATCTTTGTTGGTTATTTATTTTGTCCGACCAACAATCCAAAATGCAAAGATATTCCATTTTCTTTTATATAAGTATAGGAAAAGCAGCAACTCTTTACACATGAAAAGCTGGAAATAGGAAATTGTCTGGCATTTTTGCTTTAATTGTGACTGAAATGGAGTTAGTTTTTAATTAACATTAATTTCCTGTTGATCGATTAATTGACTAGTTATTACACGTCTAAATAAAACAGAATCACATCTTTTCAATTCATTGAGAGCAGTGCCCCATTCTATAATCCCTCAACTCAGGGTGGTTTCATATCACATGACTATTTTTTCTGGAAAACCTCCATCAATACGCTATATCAATAAAAACATGCTAACTATAGGGTTATGTTATCACACAGTAATATATAAAGTACAGTATGTTTTAAACCAATTCTAATTGTAAAGTACCACATTGAATTTGATGATGTTCCCATTATCAAATTTTAGACCAACATGCAGAGATTTCAGGCGCCTCTCTACCGTACTAAGAATATTTTTGCTGGGTGGGATCACTGCTGTCATGTATAGTGTTTCATTGAGGCGGCATTGGGAAATAAACACCACTTTGGTTGCACATAGACTGACAGAGGTCTTTTTTTTTTTTAAGTGCTATAATCTCTAGTCGGGTGTTAAATAACCATGTTATGGGACTCTGCATCCTCTGAGCTCGTTATTTTGTCCCAGGTGTTACATGAATAAGTGTCCCCTTGAGGTCTGTGTTACAGCAGAATGTGTCCCCACTGAATGCAGTTGGCCCTTCAGGAAAAGATTGTGGAATGCCATTTCCTCTTGTGTGTGTCTATCTCTTTGGTCTCTGCAATATTCTCACCACTGGGATCAGAGACTCAGCTCGGCATTCTGGGAATATCAGTGCTGGTGGATCGGATGATACTCTCCACAGCTGCTGTTTCTAAGAAAAGCTTAAGGACACACTCATGCAAACACACCAGACATGCGTTCAGCTACACACATGTAAATACACATTCAAATACCACATACAACCACATGGCTTTATGCTACCTTCACACACATGCACAGGAACACTTACAGTAATACACTTTAAATAGCAATTAACTGTCAGCCAGGAAAGCATTTGGGAAGCAGAGAGAGGTTAACACACACACACACACACACACACAGAGGTTAAACAGACATCCCTGCACTTCAGTGAGGCTCTGAAACTGGTGTAACGGTATCACACACACACACACACACACACACACACACACACACACACACACACACACACACACACACACACACACACACACACACACACACACACAAGCTTAGCTACTTGTTTTTATTTCCAGCAGCTATGCTTTTATCTTCTGGCAACTGTGTGTGTGTGTGTGTGTGTGTGTGTGTGTGTGACAGTGTTTCTGTTGTACAATGACCGCTAACACTGTATTTTCTTCTGTGTTTTTCGATCTCTTCAGGCCATTTTCCATTGACCAGTAAAGAGCTGGCAGAGAGCGGAAGAGTAGAGAAGTCGGGCACAGGCGGAAAGGATAATTGCATTTCTGGCTGTCCTGTGGGAACATGGGATATATGACCTCATCATTCACCTGTGAGGCTCTCCAGTAAACAACGCCAGATAGGTAGATACAGCATACACACACAGACTCAGGCAAAGATATCTTTAAACAGCAGTAACATACTGTACGTTATGTGTCATGAGTCCATATTTTGCATTGTTTAGAAGGATGACTGAAGCAGCTGTAGAAAGTACAGATGTCCTCCTAAAACCCTGTGATGTGACGTCATGTGAAGTCATCAGCTGCCCCTCCCCTCCGCCATGTCTGTCCTCCTGCAATCAGAAGGAGGACGAAGAGTATCACCATGACAGTAAGAAGCTGGTGCAGCAGGTGAGCTACACAAAATGTAGTGTGCCACATTAATAATATACCACATTAAAATTATGCAACCCACACCCCCTCCCATTACCATTTCTCACTTTATGACAAATTGTGTCCTCACT